>NW_025763672.1:1800000-1971302 GCF_020744475.1 Fusarium redolens
AAAGCTCCCTGACCAAGCGGTCCTATCGGGAGAAAAGATGAGGTTATCACCTCCTTCGGAGGAAGTGAGTGAATGGTCAGCCGATGGAAATATAAAGCTAAAACACAGGCCGAGAACAACTCGCCAATGCCCCAGAGAACATATGAGGCCACCAGAGTTGTAAGCGCATGGTCATGATTGGGAAGAGCCTCTGCGACGATTCCTCCAGTAGCAGCCGCAACCACTGCTGGTACAATGGGTAACAGGAGTGCAGCAGTTATGTTTTCGAGGCCAGGACGATGGCGGTGCATGACGATGAAGGGCATCGTGATGCAAGTGGCAATGGAGAGCCAAACATCAACCCACCAGAATGCCCACGCCAGGTAGATTACCCATTCTCCCCAAGGCTGTAAGCAGAACACCATCATGTTGATGATAGCTACCAAAACGTCAGCACTCACTTAGCCTAGGGAATGTGTTGCTCACTTGCAAAGGCCATAGGCATGCATCCTAAGAATAAACTCTGGCCAGCATGGGCAAGCATCGCCGACCAAATCTCTGGATACAACGCATATCGCGCAATGCTTATACCAAGGAAGACAATAAACAGAACAACATTAAGCGCGAAGAAAATGTAAGAAATATACCGAAGCCATATTGCCTGGTACGGAAAGTGATGAAGCAATATGGCAACGATGCCTGTACCCATACAAACGGCGAACCATCTGTTGATGATGTTAGTGGTCAACCCTTGTCAAAATGAGTACATGACTTACGATGGTGTGAAATTGCGTACAAGTCTCCTCCAGCCAGTATTCTCCTTACACGGCAGAGTCGACTCGCAAGGCTTAGGTGTAGAGCCGCTACATACCGCGCCGTTCGAAGTTGAAGTGGTACAGTCAGACATATTGCCTGCTCTCGAGGATTCAAGGGTGTCTGATGTTACGTGAGCTGCTGATCGCTGAATTTGACGACCCGAAGCTAAAGTTTCCGGTTTACTGGCCAATCAGAACGGAGGGTAGGTCGCCTGGAGTCGCTAATGTGGCACAAATTTGAGAACTTGATATGATGCAGATTACAATCTAATGTTTTTTATTATAAAGAATTAAGTTTTAATATAGGAATAAGCTGAGACGAAAGACTGTTTTTTCTTGCTTTTTCAAAGTTGACAAAGCCGTTACAGCCGTGGCGATGATGGATTTGCTCCTAGTCACCGAGAACCGCTAATCCCGCCCAGAAGAATACCCAAGTCGCTAAATGGGTCCACATGTGGCTCAGGTCGGCGATAGCGGGTGTCGCAATATTGCGAATTTGAGTCCCCGAGAAAAAAAGAAGAAGTATTAGCTTGCACATAAACTGGCTTATCGATGAAGCCCCTCTCTACCTTCGCATCCGTCCAATTGTGATTTTCCTGGTCGCATCTTCAGACTCGTATCAAGTGACCTCTTTGTGATACAGACAAAGGGGTACCTAACTCGTATACCGCAAGGTACCTCAGGTACATTGTTCGAATCTTGGGGGTTCGTTAGCGTCGTTACGTCCAACCAGAACCTTCAAATCGGTTCACAGGATCAGTGCTGCTGTGTCGTTCGCCGACTGAACCTGTCTGTGCCGCCCCAAGATATGATGTCGGTTGCAATCCACGACCCACAGCAAGATGTCGGTAACACTATCTGCCGGCTTGTCAATACCGGATTTGACCGATAGCAATAAGGAAGAGTATGGCCATGCATTGTTGACCCCGCCCCTTGTTCCAGAGCCTTTGTTGTCCTCTTCTCAGATACCATATATTCAAGAGGTAGAACATCAATATCACCAACAACCAAGTATCATCAACAGCATAGCAAGCATGGCCGTCGGCATCTTCTCCAACCCCTCTGCACTCGGCGTCAGCCACAGCACAATCCCCAGCGTGGGTATCTGCCAGCAAAATTGTTTCGACGAACTCGTGGTGCGACTCAAGGATGCCCTTGGTCCATCATCGGGATTGACTTCTGATGACGTTGATGTTGACTTCCTTCAACAACTGATGGAAGGATACGACGGCTCTGACAATATGTGGAAGCCTTATGCCTTCGGGGATCGTAGTAGGGGATATACCCGCAATCTCGTCGATGAAGGTAACGGCAAGAGTAACTTGGTAAGCATGTCAGAGTCAACTTTGACCCTTTCCCACCGTGACTGACCCCTTGACAGCTTGTTCTTGTATGGTCTCCTGGAAAGGGGTCCCCTATCCACGACCACGGCAACGCCCACTGCTTGATGAAGATTCTCAAGGGCAACCTCACCGAGACTCGATACGCATTTCCAAACGAGGACGAAGAAGATAAACCGATGAAGATCATCGGAGAAAGAACATATAAAGAAAACTCTGTGGCATATATGGCAGATGAACTAGGACTGCATCGTGTATCCAACAGGGGTAGCGACTTCGCTGTGTCCCTCCACTGTAGGTAATCCCCCCAATCCACGACACTTGTCGCAGCAACTAACCTGTAACTTTGCAGTGTACACTCCTCCCAACGTAGCAAAAAAGGGATGTCATATCTTTGACGAGAAGACGGGACGGCGAAGCCATGTACCAGGTTGTCACTACTACTCAGCTTATGGGCGCCTGCTGAAGGAGTAGTTGGTGCGGGACAGGCTTTGATAGCCACGATTTGATGAGAAATGACCTTTGTGTAATTAGCACCTCAAGTATTGGAAGCGCTCCTTTAATTCGGATTATCCAGATTGTTTTCGATGGTAGATGATAGCAAGAGTGGAGGTGGAATGGAGGATGGTCTCAGTATAGCAAGTACTTCGATATTAGCATAGAATGAACCGATTTGATCAAATGAGACCCGCATTCAAGACGAAGACGTGCGAAGAGTGAATAATGAGATGAAGGAGGAGAATCGACTGACTGCTGCTCGTCGTCTTCTTCATCCCCCATCGCCGTCAAGCACGCAATCCAAGCTTTGCCCAAAATGGGAATGAGTGCAGTGAGCACTGTAATACACTGTATTTTGCAATCGACCGACCCGACCGACAACCGTCGATGATGATAATAGAAGTGAAGACGATAATAAGGCACAAGAAATAACTTAAAAATATATAGAGTAGTTTTTAAATGTTATGTTATATAATGACATATCCCCGATGCATTGCTGCGAGAAAGAAGTTGTTTTTATCTGCACCGATAACCGAGTCCCAGACGTGACTCCATCGCGCGATTGTATCACCAAATCCCGACTACCTGCTCCTTCAATGCCTGACCTCGGAGTGTAAGAAGACTCCAGACCTTTGAGCTGGGTGCAAGAATTAGTGAAGGTGCTCAAAGAGCGTCCGAGTTCATTTAAATTATCCTAAACCTCCCTAAACATTCCCGTCACTTGGGATCGAGATCTCAAATTTCCTACTTCCCTAAGGTAGCCTGGCGATTTCAACAGCAAGCTCGTTGTGTGAGTTGCCTGACCAATTACAATGTGTCTCTAGGATCAAAATTCAATCATGGTAGAGAGGCTATGCTTTCCTTATCTAGTTGTTCTTGTTACTGACAGCCTGCTATTCGTCCCTTTGAAGCTCATAACCTCTGATGTCCTTCAAAGAACTGCGATATGCTCCGAGTCTACGGAACGTAGCGATGTTGTAATATTTAATATCGGGGTGTTCTGAATAAGATCTTCGATTTGAGATCGATTTGTCTAGCTTGTTCGCTAATATTTGTAAGTTTCTTGCGGCCGAGGTTGAGCAATGGTGATCTCACTATTTGGCATCGATCATCACAGCCTCATCCTGTCGCCCGACTCGAGCGCCAATACATCAAGTGGAAGCTGCCTAACTCGTCGTAATCATCGAACCTCCCCGGCTTGCAGTGTTTCTCCATTTAGTTTTAAGCTTATTGAATGTCGCATCTTCACCCCTCATTCATTTATGCGCCACCTGTTTACTGGAGCGCTTCAACAACTACATGGGTATTCTGAACCGGGACCGAAAGATCGACACTGGAAATAATGGTTTCCCGTCTGCCACCCGAGGAATAATTCGAGAGTAAAATATGATTTGCACGGATCGATTGAATACGCGGGTGATTTGCATGAGGTTATCTGATTCATCACAGCCATCAGGACTCGTGCAGGGGGCCTTTGAGATGCGGAGGCTAGTCCCTGCTACGGATGAACAAATTATATAAAGGCAGTTACTTGTATGCTGATATTACGGACAGCAAGATACGAGACCTGTTCTGACTTCAACTGGTCGTGCATATTAGACCGTGACCCTACTCATCTCCATCTCAAGACAGTTCCAGTATGCGTGTCGTTACACTCCTCGCAACGGCTCTCTCAGCCTCTTTTATTGAAGCCCTTCCTGCCGATATCCCAAGATCCGCGAACAATAAATATGTCGGCTATCTCATCTCTACCTTTAGTGACCCGAACCCTCAAGTTCAATGGCATCTGTCAGACGGTAACTCGGCTTCGAGCTTTAACTTCCTCAACGGAGGAAAGCCTGTCTTGACCTCAAATGTTGGAACTAAAGGCGTCAGAGACATTTTTCTCACGACCAATACTGCCCGATCCGAGTACTTTACTATCGCCACTGGTAGGTTACTGATAAATTGCCAATGGGTACATTGCTAACAGGCTATGCCAAAGATCTGGACATTAATGCCCCAGGCTTCTCATGGGATCTTGCGACACGCAACGGAAGCCGGGGTCTTGTTGTTTGGTCTTCGAAAGACCTCATCAATTGGTCCAAGCCCTCACTTAGAATGTAAGATATAAGATGCTTCGTTCACATGCGAAATCTCACTAATTCCGAAAAGTGTTGAGTCGGACACAGCTGGCATGGCTTGGGCGCCTTCTGTAGTCTGGGATGATCCTACAAAGCAGTACTACGTCTTCTGGGCAGCCAGGCACTATGCAAGTTCTGACACGGAGCATAAAGGCACCGCGACTCTTGATCGTATTCGCTATGCCACAACCAAAGACTTCAAGGCTTTCAGCGCGCCGAAGGATTACCATGCCCCCGAGGACACTGGCCTCATCGATCAAGAGTTTCTGTCCCTAGGCAAACCGGGGCATTTCGCTCGCTTCCTCAAGAACGAAACCATCAACAAAGTGTATCAGGAGACCACAACGACCGGTCTTTTCGGAACCTGGACACGCGTTCCAGGCTACGTCCGACCTGAATCGCCCCTTGAAGGCCCAGGTGCATTTGCTGATCTTCGCACACCTGGGCTATACCATCTTCTTCTCGATGATTACACTCAGTATATCCCCTTCCAGACTTCCAATATTCTCTCTCCGGAATGGGAGAAGTCAAACTTTCCCAGCTTTCCTAAGGGCCTGAAGCATGGTTCCGTGACACCCCTTACAAAGAGTGAGTATGACGCTGTTGCTGCTAAATTCGGCAAATAAACTCCTTGCATTGTTCGATTGAGATTGGTGCAATTTGAAGTAACAGTGGATGGTCTTGTTCATCTTATGAAGCTGTATTGTAGACCCGACAGGTCCGAGTCTCACACAAGAGCACCCAGACTGAAACGGTCATCAAATGGAAATAGGATGCCAAATATGCATTCATTTGAGGACCCATAATGTCAATATCTATATGGAAATCACCATGAATACTTATTCACTGCCTCTCCTTCTCCCTTTAGTCTCAGTGCACTCCCTGCAGTCTTCTCCTAAGAACTATCTTTGCCTGTTGCACATTTCATCCTTCAATATCTCCTCATCTTGATGAAGCAAATATAATTGTCTCAAAGTAACTCGCAGGGTGTAAATTTGTCAACAAGGCCATGGGAACGCGATTGAAAGACCATTCTGAGCCGACAATTAAGAAGAGCCCTGGAGCACAGTGGTGATGCTAATGTGTTTTATTAAGTATTGGATGAGAAATCCCACCCTATAAAAGTTTAAAAGTAGTCGGGGGTTGGAAAGAGCTATTGCTGGAGGCTGAGGAGCGGCGATCCCAAGGATGAAAATTGCGTTACTCCTCGTTAAGCACGAGACCTTATACCAAATATGGACCGTAGACAGCCAGGCTGGGACGATATCATAAGGTTTCTTTTCAGTTAAGATTCTATATAACTCTGTAGCTTTACCAGACGCTTTTCTCTATCAATTTCTCTATGTCTAATATGCGCAACTCTCATAGCTCATCCTCATCAACTTTCCCCATACCCGCCAGGGCAATCTTTGTTCAAGCGCTGGAAGAAATGAGTTTCTTTCTCTCTCGCCGAGCTTGGAACCAAGCAGAAGTGTCGCCCATTGGAACAGAGAATGGCAGTACGTCTTGGCAAAGGTAATAGGCCACAGTGTAAAAGCCGAGTAGACCTGCGATGAAGCCAAACACTCCAGCAGTGTGCATTAACGCTTTGCTTTGTGCAGCGTTCCCATCCGCGGAAGCAAAGTAAGACGAGGCGTCAAATATAAGACATAACTCGATGCAAATAAAAATGCAAATGTAGACAAGATTGCTGGTGTGCAATTAGCAAGAGAGTATGACGCCAGTGGGGGCAGACTTACAGCTGGATTGAAGCGATGAGAAAGAAGACATTGAACACTGCCCATATCAATACAAAGAAGCCAAGTGCGTTATTGTATTGAGGTGTGTCGACTCCTCCGTAAGCGTCGATAATGCCCCATGACGGGAGTAGTGTTGCGCCGTAGCCCCCATAAAAGAGAGCTTGACAATGTTAGCATTGCTGCTTTCTGTCACAGGGGAGAGACGGCTGCCTGCTTACCAAAGGCTGTTAGAACAGTGTATGAGAAGGTATCACCCTTGAGCATTGACCATTGGGCAGAGATAAGTAACCCAATACAGGCAACAAAACACAGGTCTCCGATGAATTGGGTCTGTAGCGAGACGCCTCGGAACTCCATCATCGCCAATGAAACTGACAACAGGGTCGTCGCAAAGCCACCCATGGCAAGAGGAGCCTGGTCCCTGTTAGCTATCTGTATGCTTGGGCGTCAAAATGTCATACCGGATTGCCTATCCTGTCTCCCAATGGCTTACAGTGCTCTGAGATGAGAATCTTCTCATCATGTTTTGTGGATGATACTGAGTACCCAGTCATGGTTGCGAGTAGGACTTCGATCAGATAACCCTGTTCGATATCTCACTGATGTAGATAATAGTTGCTGTGAACGGAAGTAAAATAGCTTGGCGATAATGAAGTCGAATAGAGTGTCAAGGCTAACAGCCTGGCTGCAGGAAAGACGCTAATTTGGTAAGATGTGGCTAATATAAAAGGTCGAAGGGGAACAACCTGCAGGATGAAGCTGGACGGGTACATATATATAAACAACATTCATGTACCAACCCTTGTGTCTTATGGAGTGGCCTTCGGGATAACTAGGCCAAGTTATTCAAGCTCAATGGATCTTGTGGGTAGTCCTTGAGTCCAATCGAGTCTAGAACATGGGGGTATCGCAGACTCAAAGTCTACTAGGTAGGCTGTTGAATGATAGTGGTGCACGGCAGATTGTTTGAGGCTCTTCGTAATGCTATGACAACGAGCCGCATTCTGAATAGACTGATCAAGCATCTAGTGACCTTAAATAAACGTCGAAATTTGAGTATGTATTTGGTATCTAGAAGTCTTTTCCCTTTCATTAACTCAAAAGCCGTCCTTTGCATGCTTGCACCTCCTCCCTTCAAGTCAAATCTCGCATCCTAAAAGGTCCGCATGTTAGTTTAGTACTCCAAACTTACGAACCGAGGATAAGATCGATATCAGAATAATGACACACAGAAACGACCAGAGAGCCGGCTGGGATCGGAATTCCGGAATCACGATATACTTCTTATTGTAAGTCTGACTTGCAAAATATCCGAACTCGGCTTGCATACGCTAGTGCCTGGTTGCTGGCCCCAGAATCCGAGACAATTATGTGATGTATAAGCTTGTTTTAGTAACGCCTATAGACATTATATCAATTTACTACGTAAGATTATCCTAATCTAGTCCCATTAGGAGCATACGGTTCAGTCTAGAATCTGGTTGCCCCAAACTATTCCTTATTCTCTGGGCCGGGATAAACCGCAATTATGGGGAAAAATAAGGTGGTCGTTGTTTTAGCCTTTTTCGACGAGCTGTCGGCTAAACTTTCCGAAACGAGAGACAAATATCATACAGAGCAAATAAATAATTGTCAAAAGACACTCTATCAATCTGTCTGGTTAGAAGCTAGATTATGGGCCACTGCGCAACGATTAAGCACCCGAGTCAACTGCACATATGAACCGCTCTAACGATTACCATCAACTTATATGTGATATCTATTGAATATAGTTAAAAGAATTATATCATTTGGCAAGACATCAAGGTACTAAGCATATGAAACCCAAACTTGATGAATATACTTGTTAACGAAATAAGCTAATCAGAGGTTCAAACTATTGCCAACAAGAAGGTAAACAGTAAGGTAAAATTTTAGGGGAAAGAAATCTGATTATAACATCCTCTTAAACAATTTGGTGTTTTTTGTAATAGTAGAAGCCATGAAGGGCGTACAAGAAGACAACACTTTATCACAGTTCTCATAACCTGTACCTGTCGTCACAGCCTTGCTGAACGCCTTGCACTTTAGATGCGAACCTAAAAGCCCAGAAACAACTAGAACAGAGGCTCTTAGAAGCACTGGTATGGCATAGCCTCAGCCCATAACGATCTAGCCCTGCACCAACTGGTTGGTTTTCAGCCTCAAGCCACAAATCGATAGGCCTCCGGTCAGTGATCCGTTAGAAAAAGGAGCTTCCTCCTTGAACTGCGTCATCCTTGAAGTTAATGAGAACACGTCCATCGCATGAAAACATAGTTGCTATTGCCTTGAAAGTTTGTCGTTATATAACATCCTTTTCCTCTCTCTACTTTACTTAGCCAGGTCAGCAACAACAACGAACACACAATATGAGCAAAAAGTCAGCCTTAATCTATATACGAGCTCCAAATCTCGATTATGAACCTGACAAAGCAATTCGCCTTGGCCACATTTGGAAACACCCATTGGATCCTGGCTCGTTCTGCGGACCGCCTCTCCCCATCCCCGAAGACATGGAAACCAACCATACTTTTAAAGCCCCTTGGTCTATCGGCAAAGGCAAAGCAAGTAGTGGATCGTTGGGGATTTGGGCAAATTTCCTCCAGGCTGTAGGCGTTACAGCGGAATCCAACTTTGACTGGAATAACGCCAATGACGTGTCTCATACATGCGAAAGACTCGATACATACTCCATAGAGCCAACGGACGACTATGTCAAAGACAGCGTCAAAGCCGTTGCTACTGAGGCCGTCAAGCGCAGGCAGCGTCTGTTCATGGTAACAGGCGTCAAGATAGCACGTGGTGCAGTCGGCTCAATCTCCTCTTCGAGGCGTGTTGGGGGCGGTGCACGAGCTGGATTTGGTGGTGAAAGCTTGGGCGTGCCGTTGGATGGCGGACCGCAGTTCACCATATCCAGGGATGTCTACGACGAAGAGACATATGGGGAATCGTCAGATTTTGTCTTTGCATACCGTATCCGCCGGATTGTTTATCCTAAGGGAGGCTGGGAATCGACACAGGCGGGGCCGAGTATTGTGAATTACGGAGGATGTGAGGCGAACATAGGATCTATTGATATTGGGCTTTCAGCAGCAGGAAATAGTGTTGCCTCAGATATCGATGGGCTCACACTTGGGGATGACCGTTTCGTGCTCGAGGAGTTCGGGCATAAGGCCAACTTACGTTCTTTTGTTGATGAGAGTTATGAGGACGGTCTATTTGTTTCGTTTCGCTGATGAACTGCATGAAAAGAATCTCATATGTATTAACGTATTAACTTGTCGGTTGATTATAACGTCTTGGAGACTGATAATGTGAGGCGATTTTGAAATTTTTAACATATTCCCCATAGCATTAAAGCGTTAGCTGATACACGAACTAGGAGGTGGAAATGGAATTCAACATACCTATATAAGCAACTAACACTTAGATTCAACTATTGAGTTAGAGGAGAGATGTTCTCACCGACCCTGACGTCTCTTGAGAGCTTCAGAAGCTTATCGTTGGCATATTCCCATTTATTCAACCTTTATTTCAATAGATGTTAAAGCTGCATAGTTGTCCACGTTTTTAATATCAATATTGAAATAGGCATGCGACCTCCAGCCATACCTATGACTATATATCATGCGCTTACTAACTGCACAGTAAGTAGGTGTAGAGTGGTGAGGGATTAAGGATACCTTACTGTTAGTGCACAGTAGTTTATGACATCTTCACAAGCTAAAGTATCTCCCAATCGTAAGCTCAGCAAGGGGAGCAAAAAAGATTATACGTACCTGTTACCGTTTTATCTCTATGCAAAAAAGAAAAAGTTATATCCATCTCCGGTACAGGGAATCGAACCCTGGGCTCCGCGGAACTGATCTCTCAGGTTATGAGAGCGCGAAATGTTAGCCACTACACCATACCGGATGCTGATTTGTTGAGAAATTGGCTTGCAATTGAGTTCTACATTCGTGTACGGTAGCTGGTGCCTATCCTCCGCCGATTTCCGACGGCTTGCGGGGTTTTCTCTCCAGCTTCTTATTACCACTTGGAACTACCTGACGATGACTGACAAAAGAACACGTGAGGATTCAGCAACTGGCTCAATTGGAGCTCAGGGATCAGCATCAGCAACTCCAGTTGAAAATGAACCCTCCAAGAAGCGACGTCGTCGGATCCTCTCCTGTGACGCTTGCCGCCGACTAAAATGCAGATGCGAGCTGGACTTTGGCTCCGACACTTGCTCAAGATGCCGAAACTTGAGAATACCTTGTCTTAGAAGCGATAGTCTGGATCAGTCATATGGGACACAAGAAACGACTCCACAGCAAGATCTTGTCAAAAGGTACCTAGAAGACTCTCTCAACTAACCAGCGTTCCTCCTAATCTTGGGTAGTTTGCATCAGAAGGTGCTGCATTTGGAGAGCTCTATGCAAGATGTAAGAGCCCAGCTAGCGAAACTCCAATCAGGATGCGACTCAACACAGCAAAGTGTTGTTGAGCAAAGTGCTTCTCCTCAAGCGTCGACAAACAGTCGTGTGTTGATGGACGAGATCGAACCCGCGGATCAACATGTTCATGCTGCTCCAGCTGAAGTTATCCGGCGTGTCGCCTGCCAGGTGACTGGTGACTTGAGAAGAGCGTTCCACACGAAAGAGGATGTTGTACACATGGGTATGCTTAATGCCACAACTGCTGAAAATCTCGTCAAATCGTAAGAGACCTCGATGTTCTATTAAGTCTCGGAATCATACTAATACCAACCCAAAGCTTTATTCGACGGCGACGCCACGTTCTTTTCATTAATGACGAGAGCGATCTGGTTACCAGAGGCTCTTTGATCCAAACATCACCATTTCTCCATGCTGTGTTGTGCTCACATGAGATGAGGTTTACGCACACAAGCCATACAGATGCCTTGAAGCACAGGCAAGTCTACGAGCATATGCGAAACATGCTTGGTCAGGTAGTGCTGGGGAGTCCTCTGCATCTCGAAGAAATCACTGGTGTTCTCATCTGCTCTCTTTTCGCCGGATCACCATCGGTAATAACTCCCGTGTCGTCTGAAAGTGTCCTCACTAATACATCTAGTGCGAGGCTGAATATGTCGATAGCTGGCTGTTGAGTGGTATTTGTTCACAGCAGGCGATGCTGTGTATTCAATTTTCAGATATTCATCAGCGAACCAACGCTGGGACTTCAACGAAGCTGGACCTTCGATCGATGAGAATCTGGGCAAACATATGTCTGAACCATCTGCAGTGAGTGAACCCAATAGCTTTCTTTCTGAAAAGCTCGAATGCTGATGGTAGTTTCAAAAGTTGGTCAGCTACTACAGGGAGACCATCCATATTACCTAGCTCGTACTTTAGCCAGTGCAGAAATCTACTCAATTTCGAGCAGACCACAATGCGCGACGCGATGCTGCTTGCTGAAATCTCACTGTACTGTACACTCCAGAAAGAAGACTGCGTTAAACCTACCTTCACAAACGACGGTTTCAGCTCCAAGTTTGCAATTTGGAAGCAGCAATATGGATACCTCCTTGGTAAGCCATTTCTTCAAATATTATACTGAAATTATATTCTGGGTGCTAATAGTTGCAAGATCTACCTACAGGTCTCATGCTGAAGTTCAGTTATTGTATTGCCAACGTCATCCTAGCGAAACGAACTCTGGATAGGGTCGAGGTAGATGACTTGAATCACGCCTCATCGCTCTCGCCACAGACGTCTCGCAGTTCTACAGTGCATATGCAAGACCCTTCCACAAAGTCCCTCCAAGGCCACGTATACGAGCTCAGCTTCCGAGTCATACAGGCATTCATCGCCATCCCAAGTTCAAGCTCTGGAGACTTACCCGAGTTTCACTCCCTCTGCGTTGCTTATTCCTTGCTTATTCTAGGTCAATACGATGAGCTACCCCCTGCGATAGCCAAAAATGAGCTCTATTCTGCCTTGCAAGAAGTGAGGCGTCGTTGCAATGAATCGAATGCGTATTCTGTGGCAGTTCGGCTCAGTGTTGAACGGGCTTGGGACAATTTTTTGAGGGTAGATGGTGTTAATTCGGTGGAGTTTGTACGGCAAGAGTCGCAGTTTCATTTTCATGCTGCTCAGAGCACCAGCGCTAACAAGGCATGTCATAATTCTGGGGCTGGAGGTCAAGTTGAATCTCTTGATCTCGATTTCTTCTTCAATGGAGGTTATTTGGACCTTCTTGACGTCGATAACTTTCTTGTCTAGCCTAAAGAAGGTATTCCGCTCACCCTCTTTGAAATTATAGCTATTAGGCCGTGGTTTACAGCGTTTCCAATTAGAGTACTCACTTGGTTAGAAATATTCCATTAGGCAGTATCACTTCAACGAACAATATCAGAAAAGGCTGTCTTGGCAATAAAGTACAAATTTGGGCTTTTGTGGAATGAGTTTATGTTCATAAGTATAAAAAATGTCAACCCATTATTGCCCAAATCGCTTCTTCATTCTCATAATCATGGGCGTCCAATAAAGCGCATCCAGCCTATCCCTCAGATGATGATTAAATCCATAAGTAACTGCATTCGCAAAGCCGATGAACTGCGTCGAGGTATTTAGAGCAGCAATCGTTGTATCCGAAACAGGCGTCTGCATCGCTTCCAGGAGCCGATTCGTAAGTCCTGGGATCCAGAGCAAAACGTACATAACTGGGTACCCATTCAGCAACATCATCCTTTTTATTTCGACTTCAACGTCGTGTGTGGCTCGGCGCTGAGGGAATTCGCTGGCATTGGTTTGTAAAACGTTGATCTGGCGCTGTGGCGTCGGTGATGCTTCGATCGGTTCAGTGTTAGCAAGTCCTGTATAGGCCATCTCTGCTCCTCTTTTTGATGATGTTGGCCGATGACGGATAGACTCTCCCCTTCCCCTACTATTACTCGCCTCGCTCTCACCTTTTCTTTCCATATCATCGATTTCGTCCATCTTGTTCCCTCGCTCGAATATGGGTGAAATGGGTGTGTCAATATTCCCGTATCTCGTCTTGAAAGTGTCCAGCTCGACTTCATCCTCTTGCATAACTTGGAATCCCGCGTCCTTGGAGCCTTTGGAAAAGAGTGTGTTGGTATTGTGCGTTGAGAAGGTTAGAGGCTGCCGAGGTTGTTTTGGCTTTGAGCCCAGATGTCTCCTCAGGTAAATCCAGATGTAGATGTAGATAATAATAGTCGTGAAGATAACGAAGAAGCGCCAGCCATGTGTCATACCGTAGCGTAAATCTGGCCTAGTTGCCGATATCCAGCACCAATTGCCGCCCACTGGCTTCATCTCTCCTGCAGCAGTCGGTATGATACTTGTGATGAGGGGCATGGTCCATACTGCTGCACAAATCAAGCCCTTTTTTGTTCTTGAAGTTGTCGGTATGTACAACATCCTCTTCACAGTGAGCAGGGTTGTGACAGAAATAGCCAGTACTGAAAAGTCAGCTGCTGAAACTGACAGCTGGCCGATGAACCCGTTGACAACGCATGGTATCCCATCCTGGAGCTGTCCAGTATTAAGAAATATGCTACCTGATATTGAGTTGTTGAGAGTGTTGATAAACTCTGAGAAGCAGTTAGTTGAATTCATGGGCAACAATGACGGAATGCTTGCACACCTGCAGCCATAAGATTCAACACGAGGACATGTCGAAAGTTTCGGAGATGCCGACGATATATAACGAACGAAACAAGAACACATGTAGTAGCAACGCAAGATAAAAGGCTTCCAGCCAGGGTCACAGAGGAAATGAGCTTATCAACTTTCCCAGTCATCTTGGCCGGAATTCTAAGGTCATAGTAAAGGTAGTCGCCGTTGAGGAAGAGAAGGTTTGAAAAGGGTATGATCCAGGTGTTATATTGTCTCCTTGTTTCCTGCTGGATATATCCACTCGTATTTCAAACAAGGGTTTGGCCCCTTGTTCTTCGGTATGAGTCTTGGCATTCTGTAAAGCTTATTTCCCCACAGCAAGAAGCACGGTATCCATGGGGATGTTCATGGTCGTTAGTACTATTACGGTATTTCTACTATATCAACATGCTAAATATTAGAAAGTTAAAAAGTGCCAAGTGAAGGCTCGTACAGTCTTCGATCAGAGCGTCTTGATGAGTTCAAAATAGAGTTTAATCGTGCTACAAATATCCCCGTTAGCGAGTTTGAGAAAGTCCAGGATATACTTGACTATATTTATTCCGTGCACTATACAAGGTCTGCACGGTCTATCGATACTACCATTCTCAGAATCTCCTCCGAAAATCCTAACTGCTTCGAGTTGTCACACAAGGTTGATTCTCATAGCGTCGGCAGCTGGGGTCTTCCGGGCTAAAATTGCCTTACGAGGCAAGTTCAGATGGAGGAATATGCATGGGTAATACTCGCATTGTTAGAAGCGAGCCTCGGCGTTGCCGATCTATACGAGGACCGTTGGACATCAGATGAAACCAGGACCTTGGGTTGTTTAAAGAATTAGGCCCTTGCATTAGGGGGCAAAAATAAATGAGTCAAAAGCCCTGCTAAGTCTGTCCTGAATTATCATGAACTTGTCTAAGTGCTTCGTAGAATCATCACTTAGGGTTGAAGTCCTAAGTTTTGTGCCACCTCCTAGCTAGACTAACCGAAATTAATAGACTATGCCTCCAGCTTGATGATATCTTTCCTGTTTTGTTCTCTTTTGGAAATTCACCCCGTCTTTAACCATATAGTTCTCGTGCCACTTCATAGGAGTTGATATAGTCAATACCCTGTTTTCGCCAGGTATCATCCTCAATCCAATTCTTCGTAGCATTAAACACCATGTTCTTGGGCTTTGACTTGTTGTACTTTGGCCATTTCGGAAGCTTCCCCTTCTTGGAATTAGGATCCAGACTGTTGACGAATCTTACATAAGCCTGTCCAATGGCGTTGGCCAGCTCAACGTGGCTATCGTATTGCGGACTTGGGCCTAGCAATCCAGAAATATTCTGGAAGCTAAATGCAACATTATCAAAATGTTTCACGCCATCCCATTCAGATCTCAGGTATGGTCTTTGATCGAATCGGTAGGAGTATACATCCTCAGACTGGGCATATAGCTCTGCAAGTTTGCGGCGTCCAGAGATCATGGTTATGTCGGCGCCAATAGCACACGCACGTCGTCCTTGATAGTTGCCATCCTGTCTTGAGCAATTTGTGATGGCGTAAGGAGGCTGATGGCATGGATCATCAGGATAAAGTTGCATGAGCTTTCGGATAGTTGGCGCACTCAGAGCATAATTCCGCCATCGAAAAGCTTCGTAGAAGAGATCTTGATCCGTGTTGACTTTTCCGATACAGAAGCCCTCATCAGTATTCGCGCCGATTAGAAGAGGCACAGTGTGATAGTTCTTCTCGCGGATGAGCTGGCTGGGGTAACCGGTCAGGAATCTGCCGTCAATCAGAGGGTTGAATGTCAATGATGGACGCGCAGCATATAATGACTTCTCATCTAACTCTCGAAGGCACGATAGCTGATCCTTTTTGTCCCAGCACCCCACAGTTCTTGTGAGGTTTTCAAAAGCGACATTGTAGTAACTGAGATCATGAATCTAGACAAACTCTGTTAGCAAAGTCAAAAACAGCGGCGTTGAAGTTCATACCTGTGCACCTGTAATACCTCCTGATTCAAGGATAGCTCCCCGGTACAGTCCATCATCTCGACCATCGTAACTAAACATTTGATACGCAATGCTCTGAGCACCAGCACTCTCACCCCACACAACAACTCGCTCTGGGTCACCTCCAAAAGCTTCAATGTTCTCTTGGATCCAACGTAACGCGAGTCGCTGGTCTAACAGGCCAGCATTGGCGTTACCCTCCTTCAGAAGGTTGAAATTCTGAAGAAACCCCCACATACCCAGTCTGTAGTTGAAGCTCACTGCGAGGATAGGCTCTTTAATGTCTTGACTGACTTTGACAATCCCGCTGAGGTTGTATTGTGGGTCGGCAGAGCTGCCGGCGTATAGACCACCACCGTAAATCCAAACTCTGTGTTCTTGCTGTCAGACTTGAAAAATTATTTGTTGTTTTGGAGACGTACAGAACTGGTAGAGGTTTCTTGGGCTTTCCAGCTGGTCGAATAACATTCAAAGAAAGGCAGTCCTCAGACATGGTCCAGTTCTGAGTGTACTGCATGCAACTGTCTCCATACTCAGTGGCTGTGCGTTCCTCTTTGAAAGAACTGTCCAAGCTCTGAGGCCACTTGAACCGGAGATCCCCAACAGGGGGTTGAGCGTAAGGAATGCCTAGGAATGCATCTTGATCCCAGCTGGGTAGGTTCTTGCCAACGTAGGTTCCATTCAATGTTGTAGCTTTAGGAGAAGCTGCACTTGTCGTCCAAGCAAACGCAGTAAATAGAAAGATGGATATCGATATCATATTGAGGTGCGCCATTTTGGCGAACGGATAGTCACGACACTAAACTCTCTCTTGAGTTCCTCAATACCAAGACTTGAACATCAGACGACTTATAAGTCAGTCACTCATATTGCTCTCAGACCTCAGACTACTACTCAGACTAGGGACCATCTTATATTGCCACGGCCACATTGTTTCCACCAAGGATAATCGAGGAATCTGTTATCTATTCCACGCAGTGTCGTAGCTCTGGCGGGGTATGAGATTAATTTGACTATTCCCCGCGTTGCTAGCCCCAGGAATGGATGTCGATCTGGGGTGATTGAGCTGTGGGGTGCGGAGCAACCCCGATGGGAAGGAGATTCAGATCCTTGTTTCATAAAGTATCATTTCGAATTAAAGCCATTGGGATTTGGAATTCTGAAAAGCTCCGGGCTCTCGCAGCAAGCGAAGCTTCTATGCATGATAGACATACTTGACAGGGGACTCAGTAGGCAAAGAGATACAAAGTGATCAAACTATAGAAATATATGGTAAGAACACGCTTACTAGAAATGCTTTTATTCCCCTGGCATAATTGCTACTATCGTCTTTAGGCAAATATCGTACTTTAAGCAGTAGACCAGTAGTACGCTTGTCGACTAATATGACCCCTGCACTTGATATTTAGTCCCGGGATATTCTCTTACCACCAATCAGCATTCACTTTGTGACTGGTTCAATATCAAGTCCTCCCCAACACAATATCTTCATTGCCTGCCGAAATACCGAGTACTCTAGTCTACTCTATCCCCAAACGGTCGTACTTTGAAATTGAATCTCACATGCCCCGTTACTTCTCTCATTGTATTGCTCCGCTGAAGATGGTGAAAGCCATCTAGTCTTCCTCTTTGCTCGGGCGTACCGATGCCTAACTGTTCGAGAATCTCTGGAACAACCGCATAGAGGATCTCAAGATTACCGTCCTCGATCTTGGCGGCTATTCCAAGTGCCCCTTTCGCCCCAAGGCGCCGAGTATCTTTAGACTCTCGAACGCCTATTCCATAAGACGCATCAGCACCAACTTTGCCAAACAGTTGCCCTTGATAGCTCTGCATCAGAACTGTACAGAAACGTCCTGTTCCGCCGACTTGCTCTGGATGTTTCGTCATGGCGTTAAAGACGCGTGCCAGGTTTTGGGTCCTTTGAGTTGTTGGTGAAGATGCCTTCACAGCGTCCGCTGCGTCGGCGAAGGTTGCATATTTTTGTGCTAGATAGAAAAGAGGATATGCCGGTGCTGGAAGATTGCATCCATCAACACCCCATTCTACTTGTTTCGGGTCATAAGCCAGGTCGTTGACAACCCTTTTGACCTCAAGCTGCATAGGATGATCCGGCAAATGATAGTCTCTGACATCAGCTCCCAACGCTTCAGCACCGGCCATCATCGCAACATGCTTTCCGGAGCAATTGTTACAGATTCCCGTTGGCTCGAATCCAGTCTTTATCCACTCACGGTTCACCTCTTCAGAAACGGCAGGGTGACCGCCACATCGAAGATCATCTTCCTCCGCTTTAATCTTGCTCAGCATTTTCTTGGCGCGCGCGATGTGAAAATCCTCACTTGAGTGCGAGGCACACATCAGAGCAAGATCAGTCTCATCGAATCCAAACTTATCCACTGCGCCAGTCTCGATCACAGCGACGGCCTGGGCAGGCTTGGCTGCGGATCGAGAATGGGTAACACGAGAGGGGTTCCCAGCTGAGAGGAGGATATTACCCTCTGTATCCGTTACGGCGATGTGTACGCCGTGCGTATTCTCAATAATGCCTCCTCTATCGGTGACAACGCAATCTCGGTCAAGCAAAGTGGTTCGAGTCATGTTGAGCTCAGGTATTGGTAAGCTGATGGAGTCTGTACTTCGAAGCGATTTGGGGTTTTGATAAGAATCTTTGTGAATCAGTAGAGCAATTGATCTAGAAAAAGGCTTCGGTTCTTTTTATATGCGTTGGCTTGATATGCTTCTCTGAAACATTGCTAAAATTCCATCAGATCAATGCATTAAGACGTCTCATACGACGATCTCAACACGGTGAGTCAAACTTACCCCAATATTTGTAGTTCATCCAATAAACCCGCGCCATGCATCACGACGTGAGTCAGACAGTCAGATGCCCCAGAATTGTTTGTCTCGCGTAGCAAGGTTACAAGAACAAACTTTGCAGTGAAAGGAAGGTGAGCTGCAAAGCAACTCAGAGTACCACCAACAACGGCACTGTCAATTAAGCGACTCTCGAATTATTGCCCGATTCAGTATGAATACAGAATTCAACGGTCAGACCCCCGCATCTTGGCGTGTTGGTTTCAGAGCCAACAGCACACTCACATAAATGCTTGTGGATATTCTTTGAAATTGATAGAGTTGAGCTTTCACAAAGTGTAACAAAGCTCCTGGATGGATATGTTGCAATGACATGTTTGCGAACTCCGTTGGCTTCCAAGTAAACATGCCGGCAACTGTAAGGTATACTTTCAAGGTAATATAGTCGAGTAGCTCTTTTCATACTAATGATAATCTGGGTTTGGATTAGGACCTTGAATATGGGGGTAAACCCTCAATAACTCTTGAAATATATAACATGTTGAGGCAGTAAGATTAATGAAGACAGAGCAACATACTTATCGTGTACTTTCAGGGAATAAACATGTGGGTTGACGAGTTTTTCTTCCGATGAGAATAAAAGGCTTGACAGGTCAATATTCTTTTCCCCTTTATGATGGTGGGAGGTTTCCAGTCATCAGCATGGTAAGACATTGGTGATGGGTCGATTCATTTAGTAAAGTATCGTTTTGAGCAGAGTCTCTATTGAGATATTCTCTGGACCGAGCCAACAGAGATTCCAACTAACTGGGTAATCTAGTGACCTACAATTTGAGCTCGTCATGATTGACGCAATGCAAAATGATGTCGTGATATAATCAATATTGATACTTTTTCTTTATATGTGGTAACAGAAGCTCATTAGACAAAGCAGTTGACTATCACCCATACAGCATTTTCGCTGGACTGAAGATGATATACGAGCTTCGGAAGATTTTTCGTATGTGATTGGTGCCTTGCGTTTTCAGAGACTCTTGCTTAAACGGTTGCTGTATCAAGTCTTGACTCGATCTAAACTCTACGGAGTAGAGGATCCGGGTATACGAGCCCCCCACGTGACCAACACCAAAACCGGCCAAGGGAACAATGTGATTGTTACCAGGTCCAATTATTACAAGGGAGTAACACTGCATTTATTTCATATGTCAAGGAAACTCTACGTTATGGCATCTGAAAGCGAGGTCTTGTTTCAGCTATTGGCCTACGTACCAGCCACATCATTACGTCACAGCACCCTTGAACTTGCACCCCCTGTAAGTTCTGGGGTCAAGAACTTGATTCTAGCGGTAAATCATGGCAGCGTCGCTATTATGACGATTTGCACGTCAGCCTCTTTCGAATTTCGATGATCGATCCTGTTTGCATTTGCGGAGAAAGGAGAAATCAGGAAATCTGCTTTAATTCTAGACATTTAAGAATATTCTATCTTCTGGTGGAGTTTTTCTGTATCCTTCTCTCTACATCTTCATTCCATCGCTTTCTTCCCTCCTCCCATTACACTTTGATCTGATTCCCGGGCCGCAATATGTCGTCATCATCCGTATGTACCCAAGCATTCTTACTGGTAGCCCAATCACTAACACAACCAGGCTGAGCAGAGAAGCGATCTCGAGGAGGAGCAGCTCGAGCAGGAGAAGCCCGCGCGAAAGACAAAGACCAAGAAGCAAAAGTCCGAGCGACGCAAGCGACGCGCTCGATTCGAAGACTACGATGACGAGCAGGACAACAGCCAGATGGCCCAGAGCAACTACAACGCTCAGCAGCAGCAGATGCAGCAACAACAAATGCAGCAGCAACAACAGCAACAGATGCAGCAGCAGCAGCAACAACAGGGTGGTGGTGGGAAGAGTGATGCCCTTTCCCTGCATCTTGAATTGAACCTTGAGATCGAGATTCAGCTTAAGGCGAGAATCCACGGTGATCTCACTCTTTGCTTGCTGTAAGTTCAACAACAATTGTCGCCATGATCATTGCTAACATTCTCAGGAACTAAATGACAATTATGACCTTTTGGGTTATTGTTCGTATCGGAAAACCATGAACGACATATGACTTGGGTTTGGCGGCGTTGGGGCTCCATTTGCATTTCCTTGAATATTTATATATATATGTTCAACAGTATTCTTTGACATGTCTAAGACATTGTCTGTCTATTTCATATACTTATTACCTTTTTGATCATATATTTTCCCTGAAGCTAGTGACCGTTGAACGCCCGGACGTTTACTAGCCTAGAGATAGCCTCAGATTTGCGATGCTAGCTCTGAAGCCATCGAGGGATCCGCTAGTGCTCTTCAGACCCATCCAAGTTCTAGCCAGACTGTACGTAGTCGCACAGCCACGTAAGCCTCCGTCATCTTGCACGCGACAACTCCACACTCGTGTCACCATGGTGTTTTACGACAGTGGGGATGCACCATCATCATCATCCATTGATGCTGATAAGGGGAATAAACAGGGAACAATTTTAAACCTCATCATCTAGGCTTTCATTACTATATGTCCTTTGAAAGTGCACCGGATGATGTAACGTTTGTAGATAACACTAAACACCTTATCATCCTCGATGAAGCTGCTTTGTGCCATGGTCATAGCCCTTGTCTTTATCAATAACACATAGCATACCCTGTATCGCAACCTCTAGTGCCAATGCTGAATCAATAGTGCTTGATCATTGTTTCATTTAAAGTTAGGATATCTTGATTTGACTATAATTGTTTTAGTAGTCGGGTATCATTCTAGAGCGATGACAGGTGTCTTCCGATAATTTCATATCTTGGAAAGAATCTCTAGATCGCTCGACAATGCAACTGTCTCTCAGTCATATTAACATGGCTATTCAACGTTGCGACTCACAAACTCGAGCAATATCAGACAGTTTTCAGTCGGATCTTATACATTCTTTGACGTAAAACCCATCGAATACCGTCGGGTTTCGGTCAGATCCTTGCCCTTTCAGTTGTTGGGCTTTCTTGTATAGCCTTTGAACAAACAACAACGCAGTTGTCCCTGCAAGCTCACACTTGGAAAATTTACCATGAACTATTTCCCGATTGCAACTTCAGTGACAAGTAATGTATGCTCAGAGTAGGTGTCTCTGCTACCCAAATCTATTAATGTAACGTCAGGGTCAGGTCTGTAGTTCAGACCCGAGTTTGATCTTCAATAGCTTAAGTTGAACTATGGGCCAGAGGCGTTGTCTGAAGTCGAGACCCATGACTGAAAGTTTAACCTTGCTCCCTCGGTTATATCTACGACAGCAGCTGCAGTTGAAATTTTATTTCATATATGCTCGATTGTTTGAGGTGCTACTACCTATCCCTACTGATAAACCCTATTAATACAGGGAGGGGTTCTCAGGCTGGCCATGCAAACCAACTTCACATCAACGTCTCAACTATGCTCGACCCTGCCTCTTTAATTTCTGATGGTTGCATCGAGGTAAGGCGCGCGATACAAGCATCAGCTATCAGGTTTATCAACTTAAAATAACACTTCAGGCAGCATACTGACGGTTGTATCATTCTAGTTCTGCGTGTTTGAGCCTATGACCTCAGAGGCATCTTGTGACTATAGCATCATAAAATCACGATGAAGGACGTTTTTATGTTATCAGCGGTGGGACTTTTTTGTATTTCAACTAAGTGCCCAAAGTTGATGAATAATGATTTGTAGTCTCTCAGTCGTTTGGTTAGAGTGGACTCGGAGCCAAAGTTTATGAAGAGATTGTTGAAAGTTCAAAGAGGATCATGTCAGAAAACAGACAAGGCGTCCTCTCCATGGCGAAGATATCTTAACTATGATGTGATTCAAGGAGGCTTCAGAGAATATCGTAATGATTGCTGAGGAGAAAAGGAGCATATAACGCAGGCTCAAAGTGTGAGCAGCAAACTCACAGTTGGGTTCTTAGACTTGTAGCTCTGTCCCTGTAACAGCCAAAGATGAACGGCACACCAACAACCGAGGTAGACTCACCAGGCTCCCAGGCGGCACTAATAGAAGAGGTTGGTATTGACCCAATATGCAGACAGGGTTAGCGTGTGGAGTTCAATGCCAACGAAGTGTGGATCACATATATATGCCGAAGCTGAATACGAAATGCTACTTCATATTTGCTTTTCTTGACTTCGACGAACCAACCCTTGAGCCAGTATCACGACCCAGGCATCCAGAAGCTGTACATCGAAACAAAAAGGACTTTTAATAACCATTGATGGATAAGATACGCATCTACTCCGCGGATTCCCAATGAAGGACCGGCAAGTGGAGGGAGAAGTGGGAAAGCTGGCCATGTCTTGGATAAACGCCCGGCTCATCTCCGCTGCTGCATGACAAAAGGACCTGTCTCCGGGTCCGAGGCGGGATATTAATATGCATGTCAGAGCGGCTCTGCGGGTGCGGGATGAGATGGGCGACATCTGATCGAGTGCAAGTTGACAAATCGAGGCGGGTAAGAGATTAAGGCCAACAAGGTTCAGCTGGGGCTGAGAGAGTGGATGAAGCTGTAACTCCAAATAGATCACAAGCACGATAGTATCCACTCATAAACAGGAAAACATTTACTTTCTTTTCTTTTTGATGTTGAGCGCTGAGATATCAGTCAGCCCCATTCTCTCAACATCCACTCTCATGGCGGAATATATCGGGTTCAAGGACAAATGTCTCACTTTCAGATGTCACGCATAACCGCCCGTCCGAAATTCATTCTGGAATCCAACCCGCCAGCGCAAACATGCACCGGATATGCGCGCAGCAGCACATCATTTCCGAATCTATTCCGATAGATCTCTTCAGATCCTAGTCCTTGTACTTGCTTCACCCCTGCTTCACGGTCTGGGGAAGAAATCTCAACATCCAATGGCGACACCTTGTTCGAGAAGTGGGAGGGTTACATGATCTACCCTCCGTTGTCAGATTTCAAGGTGTAGCGGGATTCTAAGGGGTCGTGTAAGAAACACTTCGTTACCGATCTGCGAGACATGTTTTGTCGCGTGAGGTTTAATCTGAAACATAGTCATAGAAAATCGAAAGATTCTAGTATATCATCATATGTTTTGCCAATTGTCAAACAATTGGAGAAATCCCTATGTTTTCAAATCTTTATCGAATCCTTTGGCTCGGTAGAGTATTTCTAAACTTCTCCGTGACACACATGATCTGACAGGGTGAGGCTTGCGAAACTGATGCTGCAACTCCTCCTGCAGCATGCATGCGCCCCCGGATTTTTTCTCAGTGGCACATTGCAGCGAATACTTGTCCTTGCAGAGTTATGCATTAAATCTGGCCCTTGTTCCCGGGGCGGTTGTGGCGGTTCTGGGGGCGACCGGATAGAAACCGGATGCATGGTCCTTATGCTAGACAACTCATCAGTGACGTTTTACTGTAGAATTTATTACCAATTAACTTTGCATGGGTATCAGTTAGGCTATGAGATTAATTGATAACAAGTTTCGCGGCTGGGGGCACTACTTGCTGGTTGATTTGGCACTCGAAACTTGGATAAGGTTTTCAGATAACTCAGATCAATTTGACACTATCAATTATAGTACATGCGCTAATATTGGCCATAAGAATAACCGTAAATCCTCGAGTAGATCCAGTGTACATGATAGTTCCTTTCCCCGTAATAACATTGATGCCCAAACGCCAGTGACCAAACGAATGTGAATGCAACACCCTACCAAACAAAGTATTCTATCCAGATGTAGCATCTTCAACAGTAGGTTTCCTATACGATCCCGCCTCACTCGCAGAGTCATTTTTCTTGTGATCCTTATCCTTCTCCTTCTCTGGCTCCCAAACTGAACTTGCCACTGTACCAGCCTCCTCCCCAGTCAACTTCTTGGTCATTGAGAAGATAGAGAAGTCCTGACTCAGACTTGTCAAAATACTTCCATCTGACCCTCCTTCACTCTTGGTGGGACTGTCGATGTTCAGACGGCTCAGAGCATCGGCGATGCGCTGGCGCTTAGCTTCCTTGGAGTCTGAATCGAGGAGCCCGTTCTTCTTCTGCTCAGGCTTGTGAGCTGGGGAAGGTGGCTCAGCACCTGGATGACGACCAGTTGCGACAAATGCAGCACGGTCGGCTTCGTCTTTGGCAGTCTGCTCTTTGTGCTGCTTCATCTTTTCATCCATGGTCATGGGCTTTTCAGGCTCGCCTGCAGGCTTGGGCTCCTTCTTCTCTCGCCTGGTCAGCTCTACTTCTAGCACGCGAGTACCCATGGCAACCTTTGACTTGAGGCCATCGTCATCGCGGTCGTAGTATAGAGCCCAGATGCCGGGGAGTTCTTCGACAGCGCAGAAGCCCTCCCAGCCTTCACAGGTCATGCGACGGTCTTGCTTCGTGCAGTCAAACGGACCAGTGATGTGACCCTCTGTATCGGCACGAACACCGTACTTGACTTCATATGTCTTCTTGTCAATATAGATCCAGTTCAAGAAAGGAGGGTCATCACTGATAGTAGTGACGAGACCCTCGTACTCTGTATCTGGGAAGGGGAGGAAGTATCCTGAAAAGGCGTAGCCTTTGCTAACGTTATTTTTGGGATCATGGTTGTAGAGTGGATGCTCATTGGCGATGTAGAGCTGTTCCGATGTTAATCATCATACTACATAACTTGGAAAGCATAAGGGACTGACCTTTGAATCTTTCAAGACAACAAGTTTGTTATTGATATCCCGAGATCTGATACTCGGCTTGACACAAGAGACAACCAAGTTGCAGCGCCGACCACGGTGCTCTTCGCGCTTTGTCTTCGCCTGCGACTGTCTGATGGCTTCTTGCGTACCAAGCATAGCCGGGCAGACAGTCAAAGCTAGAAGCATGGGTAAAGACATGATAACTTTCTGCGGGTCGTCTTTCTGAACAGCTTCCTTGAGCTTATCAACTTCTTGTAAGAGCTTCTGCTTGCACAAGCCGCCGAAGAGTTGCTGGAGTGTGCTTTGGGTCGAGTCTTGTTGGGGTTGCGATGAGGAATCAACGTTGGGAGATGAGGATGCAGAGTCAACGTTTGGGGATGGGGACGACATTGAACGTCGTCGGACAAGTGGCGATATTCCCGGCGGCAAAAAAAAATAAAAAATAAACAAAACAGGGAATATTCTGAAAAGTTATTGGGATGGGTTGAATGCGAGACACGCACGTAGAAGAAGGGGGCGTGTTACTCCAGGATACTCGCAGTAATCTCTGAGCGAGATTATACAAAGTGGCAAGCTATATATCAGGTATTATCATATTGTACCTTGGTCTAATGTTCTGATCAGCTGAAGAGACACCCCCAGCCAAGAAATTTCAAAAACGCAGAACAGTTGTATAAACCAGGATGATGCGTGTCGGACATGGCGGATTGCCGGTGTTTCCCGACAGAATCATGCCATCCTTCGATCCGAGTGCTACAGTGTTGAAAAAACAAAGTTAATCGAAGGGGACCTGATCCCTGTATGTGTGATCGAGATTGGACAGAGGGACATGATGCGAAACATAACTCAAGCACGGATATCCCTGACTTCCCGTAAGCCACCCCCGTTTTAAATCCCGTTCTTAGAGGCTTAAATGTTTAGCTGGAGGGTGTTAAAGGACCCTTGTTGATGGGCTGGAGATTCTGCCACCCCTTTGAAGAAACGTTGTGTTTCGGCGAATTGACGTTAATTGAACGTATTTCGTTCATAAAACAGCCAATTGAGTAGACTACACGGTTAATGGAGTGAATATGTTGTCTTGATAGAGTCAATTGACCAACTGCCAGCAGTGTCCTCGCCATTTCAGTAAAGCCTGAACACAATCAACAACTCCCGTTCTCCCTGTTTCCCCAGGACAGTATCTGTAACTAGCGCCGCCAGAGCACCTACCAACATCGGACGATATCGCGGGATACGATACGTGTCACTCCATAGCCCCTCTCTCGTTTCTACAGCACAAAAGTAACCCCGGTCTGTAACCGTGACACTTCCATCTCAGCCCATTCTCCATACCGGATCTCAATACCCGTAACAGCTGGAAAGGCCCCTAGAAACCCAGACGTTCTCGAATCTGAAGATCTGCGGCTGAAGTCTTCCCCCGGGACCACCTTGTATGCATCGTGGAGCACGACACCCCCAGAAAATGTCAATATCCACCGCAACGCAGATATACTCGTCAACCTAGAACCTAGACACTATAGCGTGCATCAGTGTGAGACAGCAGGTACAGGTTGACACCTCATCAGCAGCCATTTTGAGTTGCCGGGTTCTTCTTGCCAGGCCCGGTCGACATTCTCGTCGTTCATCGGGATGTTTCGCGTCTAAGGTACCCTGCGACAGACAAGACACAGCTATCACGACTTGCACATTGAAGAATGTCACCCTTGACTGAGGCCAAATCTTCTATATAAGCTGGCCTCTCCGTCGCCTTCAACTCAACTTTTCTCATCAGCACTCACCATTCAAACCATTCAACAATCATCTACTTGAGCCCCCAGCTCCGATCACCACTCCAAACACTCAACAACTTTTGACAAGTTTTTCCAACACAATCCAGCACAATGTCTGCCCCTACTTCGTAAGCATTCCCTTTTGCTTCATATCATCTTCACTGCCCCCAATGGCTCAATCTCAACACCAATGGAGTCCTCACACTGACTAACTTAGCACCACTTCTCCCCCTCCCACTTCTGAGCTTCCCTTTGCCAACCTTCCCTCTTCTCCTGCTCCTGTTCGCAACTCTACCGCGTAAGCAACTCACCACTCAGTTTCCAACTAATAGCTAACATTATTTGCCATTAATAGTCTGTCTAAGCCCGCCTACGCCTCTGACTCTGACTCCGATGGTCAGGCTCGAGGTGGTCGCCGCAGCCAGAGGCAGCAATTCGTTGTTCCTCTGCCCACCTCCACTGGTCTCTCCCAGCCTGCTGGTATGTAACTTACTCACCTCTCTTCATCTTCTACCTACTCACACAGTATTAGGTCAACTCCTCAAGGGTGCCACAGACGAGAACGGTGCTCAGAAGTCCGCTGCCCTCCTCGTTGGTATCAAGCTCGACCTCGAGGCCGAGGTTCACCTGACTGCCCGAGTCAAGGGTGACATCGTTGTCGGTCTTTACTAGACAGGGGTGGATTCCAACACTGAGACTGTACTTGGTGGTAGGTCGCAGGATACGGCTGGTGGCCATGTGATGATATAACGAGAATGGCGAACGCCCGAGCAATGCCCAACAATTGACGGGCTGTCAAGAACGGATGGGATTTCCTTTTTTGGGACTAGCATAGGAAACTTCTGTAGCTTGGATAATGAAAACTCTTTGCTACTACATTTATCTCTCTACCAATGCTCACTAACACCGGTGACCCAAACTTGGCACCAGCCTTACAGGGTTGTATATCTCCAAGAGTGCTAAGGCGATCCAGGTCAATTAGACACTTTGCTAACAAGTATCAATTGAACTGTGTTAACAGAGATACGTAAAAACTGTCGATGCATCTACTGATACATCTCAATAGCGTGCCCATGTCAAGCCAAGCCTCTGTCTGCCCATAATGGTTCGTGTACCTGACACTTTTCCAGGGTCAGTATAGCGGGCCACCGGAAAAGGGTTGCATCGGGCCCTCCCGTCCACTTCTCCCAACGTTGATTGAGTGGGAATCAGGCCTGCAGTGAATAATTCTCCGTGAAAGTCAGATCTATCGTGATATTATTATTATTACTGGCTGTGCCGCGTCCCTACTTTTTTGAATAATCAAATTCGAGATAGTTGTGGTCCTGGGCTACAATTGGATTGTTTATTGTCCCGAGCCCGAGTCCAACTCCTTGTAAGAGACCCCCAAGAATTGCATTATACCAATAACCAGAGGGACACCCAATGAATAATTGACAATGTCAGATGAAAAGACTTCCAGCCAACAATGGTGCTTGTTTTCTCTTTTACCGAGGAGGTCTATTGTGCAGTTGACGATCAAATGGGTTGGATTGGGCTCAACTGCAAGGCAGTGACGTAAGTTGGCTGTCGTGTTAGTCACCCGCGTACCTCGAGGTGTCTGCCATTCACTCGCCATATGCACATTACAATAGGACAATGCAATTCAAAGAAGGGAACAGATAAATAAACTCGTATGAAACTTTCCTCCGAATTTATATTGGTTACATTGTTCATTAAATGGACATTTCCATCCGCCGTTGTTTAGAGTTTACATCCCGGGTTATCCGATTGATCCGCACCATCTCCAAGAAGCAATTAATTCTGTGACGCGAGATCATATCCAAGGCGAGGAAACACAACCGTGAGGTGAAGCGTTTCACTTCTTAGAAATCATCAAAAAGGAGAAGAGCCTCTCTTTCTTCTTTCGCTTCTCGTCGTATCACAAATTTTACATCGCCAAAATGCCACGAAGACCTGCCAAACGCGCGCACGACCTCGTCGACCTTACAGGTGACGATGAGTCTGAGACGCGTCAGAAACGGCCCGCCCCTAGCGGTCACCAGAACCAACACCAGCACTATCCTGGGCAGGGTGGAACAAGCGTCTATGGGACTTCTTCATCGCAAACTGTGCCTTCATCTACCGCTGAGCCAGATTACCTTGACTTGACACAAGATGATGATGGTCCCCCTCTTGAACTTTACGGAACCTTGGGTACGACAAGTTCATCACACTTCATTCATATCACTAACATGAACAGATGGGAAGATTGTTGGTGTGAGGTACTACAGAGGATATGCTTCAGCGGGTGGTATGTTTTCATGCTTCAGGTCACACGACAAACGCTCACAAGTTTACAGAAAACGTTCTTTGCAGACGAGAACCCAACAACCAGGTTCGTGCTACTCCAAGTGGTCTCATTTTCTGTCTCTCCTGCGACATGGCCTGAAATTGACCTCTGACCCTCTAGTACGACTCCAACGCCATTCGGGTTGACAACGTCGTCGGTGATCAAATCGGCCACCTTCCTCGAAAGGTTGTCGAGAAAATCGCCCCATATTTGGTAAGACGAATGGTTGCGCCGTTCACCATCTCCATGTCTGACGCGAATCCAGGATTGTGGCGACGTTGTCCTCGAAGCCCAGCTCACGGGTGAGAAAGGCTTCTACGACTGTCCGGTTAAGCTCTTCTTCTATGGACCTAGCGACCCGGAAGAGCGCTCTAGAATCGAGGAATCACTCAAGAAGGACAGGCTTGTCAAGGCCACGGAGCTCAAGAACACTAGAAAGGAAGCTGAAGCCCGTAGGAAGGCAGCGATGGGTCTTGTGAATGGTAGCTCAACGCATGGTCTCGGCCAAGACCTTGCTGTTCCACAGAAGCCTGAGATTACGATGGACAATGTTCTTGAGAAGAGTGAGGCGGTTGAGATGCGCAAAGGCGGAGACGCAATCAAGTCACTCGCTATTGGCGAGGATGAGCTTGCGAAGATGCCAATGGCTGAGCAGCCCGAACAGCTTAAGGCACAGCTTCTGCCATATCAATTACAGGTTTGTCTCTTCCTAAGCGGGGAACGCATTTTACTGACCAGTTTGTCGCAGGGCCTTGCGTGGATGGCTTCTAAGGAGAACCCCAAACTCCCTACCAAAGGCTCCAAAGAGCCAGTGCAGCTCTGGCTTCAGGAATCCAACAACCGTTTCCACAATATCGCATCCGGCTTTGTCACAAGCACAGCTCCAAAGCTCCTTTCGGGCGGTATTCTTGCAGATGATATGGGCCTCGGAAAGACCCTTCAGATCATCAGCTTAATCCTCACTGGTGGCAAGGGTCCAACCCTCATCGTTGCGCCCGTCAGTGTCATGAGCAACTGGAGTCAACAGATCAGGCGTCATGTCAAAGGAGACCAGCAACCTAGCATCTTCGTTTACCACGGAGGTGATAAGTTGCGCCCGTTACAGCTTCAGAGATATGATGTTGTGATCACCAGCTATGGAAGACTTGCCAGAGAGCGAGACTCGAGCGTTGCCAGGGCCATAACTTCCCCGAAAATTAAGTGGCGACGAGTTGTTCTTGATGAGGGCCATACCATCCGAAATTCCAGGACAAAGGTAGCTATAGCAGCTTGTGAGATCAACGCAGAGTCTCGCTGGATTCTGACAGGAACACCTATGTAAGTCCTACTCCTTTTCGATGACATCGACAGTGGCTGATCCGATGCAGCGTAAACTCAGTCAAGGATCTCTATTCGCTCGTCAAGTTCCTCCACATCACCGGCGGTATTGAGCAATCCGAGATCTTCAACGCTCAAATCACTCGCAAACTTGCCAGTGGTGATAGTCATGGTGAAGTCCTTCTTCAGGCACTCATGCATGACCTTTGTCTGCGTCGCAGGAAGGACATGAAGTTTGTAGATCTCAAATTGCCAGCCAAGAAGGAGTACATCCACAGGATTCCATTCCGCAAGGATGAGAAGCGCAAGTACGATGCTTTGCTGTAGGTCCATCAAGTCTTAGGTCTCTGAAATGCGCGCTGACGATAGTAGGGATGAGGCGAGGGGTGAACTTGAGCAGTGGCAGGCAGGCTCACAATCAGGACAGAAGGGACGTTTTCAGAACGTCCTTGAACGTCTTCTTCGTCTTCGACAAATGTAAATTCAAATCCCACCATTATAGGACTCTACTGAAACTTCATAGCTGCAATCACTGGACTCTCTGTAGAGAGCGTGTCAGTGATATCCTCAAACTCCTTGATGAGCACGAGGTCGTTCCCCTCAATGCCAAGAACCGCGGTCTTCTCCAGGAAGCTCTCCGTCTGTACATCGAAAGCCAGGAAGAATGCGCCATCTGCTATGACAACCCGAACGACCCCGTCATTACCACCTGCAAACACGTCTTCTGCCGAAACTGCATCCTGCGCGCTATCCAAATCCAGCATAAATGCCCAATGTGTCGCAACAAGCTGGACGAGAATAGTCTTCTTGAACCGGCGCCTGAAGATGCGGGCGATGATGCAGGTGATTTTGATGCCGACTCACAGAGTTCCAAAACAGAAGCGATGCTGCAGATTCTGAAAGCGACTATGAACAAGGAGGGGTCTAAGGTGGTTGTGTTCTCTCAGTGGACTGCCTTCCTTAATATTGTTGAGGCGCAGCTCAAGAAAGAAAGGATAGGCTACACGCGTATTGACGGCAGCATGAAAGCTGATAAGCGTGACAAGGCCATAGAGGCTCTTGACAACGATCCCAAGACACGAGTGATGCTCGCCAGTCTTTCTGTTTGCAGCGTTGGTCTTAACCTTGTCGCAGCTGACACCGTCATCCTCTCCGACAGCTGTAAGTCCATTTCACCACATTTCTAGGATAATACTAATACATTTAGGGTGGGCACCCGCCATCGAGGACCAAGCTATTGACCGTGTTCATCGTTTGGGACAAACCCGCGAGACTACTATCTTCCGACTCGTCATGGAAGGTTCGGTTGAGGAGCGCGTGCTAGATGTGCAGGGCGAGAAGCGAGAGCTCGTGACGAAAGCATTCCAAGAGAAGGGGAACAAAAAGCGTGAGAATTCACGCGCGGCAGATATTTCTAAGCTACTTGGCTAGGGGTGTGTATAACAGCATAGGCGTTGGTTTGGTAGGGAGTTACTGGTTATAAAATACCCAGACTTAAAGTATATATAGGGTGCGAAAAGGGACTCGTATGCTCAGCATCGGAGATGCGAGAAATGGAGTGTTAATAAGTGTAGTCCTTATAATAAAGAGTTTTCATCATAAACGTCGGTGCCTCCTGTCGCGATATCAACATGCTGGCATCCAGCTTTTGTGTGTTGATGGAGACACCAAATCGTTCCCGATACCAGGACATTTTGTAAGCATACCACTACGGCTCCGTAAGGTCCAGCGCCAAACAAAAATGGTTGTGCATCTAATCATGACTCCTTTATGCAATCTACCTATGTGTATAAGTACATTGGAACTGTTTTACCTGCCCAGCAAGGGCTAGTATACATGTTATATTTAGACCCGTGACAAACACCTTTCATGACTGGCCTAATGAAGCCATCTCGCATAAGCCCAACGAATACGCTCCAGTGCCCTGGTCTGCAGCTGGATACCCTTCATGTTTGACAAATCATCAAGATCCTCAAGGAACTCCCTCGCGATCTCACGGGGCATGAGCTTATCAACGAGATCCCTCAGAATATGAACTTCAGAAAGCAAGAGACCGTGGTCCTTATATGAGAGAAGGTTGGTCTCTGTCGGTCGGGCCTCGGAGAGAATGCGGTCTACGTTGCGGAGGACACGGATGGCCTTGCCAGCTTTGTGGGTTTGGCGTTGGCCAGAGCGGCCGCCAAAAACACCGCGCAGGTACTGGAACATGCTATAAGAGACGAGGACACCGGGAGTAAGACCAACGAAACCGAAGACAAGTTCCTGGCTCTTGAGAAGGGAGTCAATGCCGGTCATGGCGACCTCAAGGTCGACCTTTGTCTTCTGAACCTGAATAAGGAGTGATCGAACGAGATCTCCACGGATAGTACCCATGAAAGGGCTTCGCAGGTCCTTCTCGAACGCTCGAAGTACCGGGGTAACATCACCTTCAGCAACCTTGTGTCGGATGTCAGCAACTTGGGTCTCGGTCAAGGTGCTTCCGGTTTCATTGGCAAAGTGAGGCTTGTCGAGGGCAAAGTCAACCACCATACGCTCGAGACTCTCACGGTCAGCCTTTAGGCTGTCCCTACTCATGATGGCGATCTCGCTGGTTTTGTCGTGTCGAATAGTTGAGATAATCTTTGACGTCGGTTCGATAACCCAGTTGAACCAGAAATCACGAACAGTTTCACCAAATCCAACGAACCATTCGATGATATCAGCCTTCCGGTTGACCAGAATACGCAAGACGGTTGTCGAAGAGAGAAGACCAACAATCGCAGGGAGCCAGTATCTGATCAGAGTCGAAGGTCGACCATTTTCCTTAGCCAGGGCGTGCATTGCAGTGAGATGTTCAGGAAGGGACTTGTCGATAATGGTGAGCAGTCGTCGGGCTAGAATGGCTGGACGATCAGCGGTGTTGCTCTCTTCGATGTGAACAGAAAGCTCAGGGTCTTCCTCGACACCAGCAAAAACCTTGTCCTCAAAATCGCTAATATTGACGTCCAGAGTAGAGACTTCCTTGAGAACCATATCGATGAGCGCAACACTACGTTCGACAACGCCCTTAAGATCGTGGTGGTCCTGAAGCTCAGCCTTATCGTCGTCCAGACCGAATTGCAGACCTTCATCCATCAGTACGCCAAGTCCGCTTGCCGTTATCTCACGAAGTTTCTTGAGCTGTGCCTGTTTGCGTCGTGCCTCGGATCGAGATAACGCAACAGGCGACAAAACTCTCCGTTGAATGTTGGCAATTGATCGTTCCCGGATACTATCATGCACAATACTATAAAACTGCGTCCACTGCTGCGACAAACTTGACGTCGTAGAATCTACGAGTTCACCCGGGGCATGATGAAGAGAACCAGCTTGAATGCGTAACTTGGTTGCAGTGTAGACTTCTTGGGACCATGCCCAGACACGCAAAGGCGAGCTCTGGACAGCATAGAGGCTGCTGTAGGAATACGAGCCTAAAACATCATCCCAGTACCAGATGTCATCATTGAGGGGAACAATTTGATCCAGGAGTGTGTTAAGAACAACACCATGAAGTTGAATGGTGGCCTTGCTCACAAGCAGCCACTCGAGCTCATTCTCATAAGGGCTTTTAACCTCATCACCTGGTTGTGCCTCTCTCACAGAGAGGTGTGCAGATGCAGGGATATCAGATGATATGAGAAGATCCCTGATGCGCCATGCCGGCAGAAGAGGTTGCGAGGATGATGTAGTACTCAATGACTGAATGGTACGGAGCAAATGATCAAGACGCGGGGATGAGAAGGCAGTAGCTACAGCAAACCCATGCTCTTCAGTCTCTGATTGATCATCCTCTGAAGCAACTTCGGATAAAACTGGGAGACGGTCAAGGTAGGCATCGAGCCGCCGTACTTGGCTATGAGCAGGATTAGTAACTTGATGGATTATGTAAGATGAGGGGCAATGGTAGCAGGGCCCAGGTGTTGAGGTTGACGAACTCGGAGACAAGCGTCATGGTAGGACCAAGGATGAGCTTGCTTAGATCTGGTAACGACAAGGCTGATGTGTGAAGCACGGCATCTGTCAGCAGCAGCTGAAGTTGCAGGGAGCAACTATAGACCGGGGATAACGCGGAATGAGAGGGGACGGTAGCTCCGAATAATCGGTGGAGAGCTCGGCGGACGACCCCGGGGTGACAACGACGACAACGGCGGTGGCAGCAGCTTCTCGGCGGTGGCAGCAGCTTCTCGGCGGGAGGAGGAGCGCCGAGTCACGGGGGCTCGACGGAGAATTCGGAGCAGGGCTGCGCAACTGGCGCCGGGCGTCGAATCGCGTGCGGATGGAAGCGAGACGAGGGTGAGAAGTGTGAGTGTAAGCTTGAGCTTGAGCTTGTACCTCAAGCTCCAAACACGAATGCGGGCGGGAGATGAGCAAATGTGGGGAACGTTTATTGCATCATGCCACACGGATCAGCTCAGTCCGGCTCCGTACATAGGAAAACAACCAAAACTGTTGCAAGATGCAGAGTTATACTGGGGTTGAATGGTTGCAAGGCTGACACCCGTTGTAATCATCAATTACACAGCTTTCCTTGCACAATGCATTGCATAATGATCTAACCACGATATGACGTTTCACAAGCTTGAGAAGAAGGTGTGGTTGCTGATTAGAGACTTATTCGTATTCGGCAGCGGTTCACTGAGATCTTGCCTCAATCCAATTGCGTGTAAGAGAATGCCATGATCAAATGTGGTTATCTATGTAGTCTTATTATGGGCATATATTTTCAATATCAAAAGATCGAAATATCACAAAGATTTATCTTTTAACGGAAATGGAGCGCGCAACACTTCTTCAGTGATTTGTTTTGCTTTGCATGTTGGTCGAAAACCATTCTGAAGCGTGCAAAGTACAAGTAAAGCTTTAAGCCAACTATACTAGACAACTCAACTCGATCATATCTTGGAATTCAACCTGACAGTGCAATATCATAGATCCAATACAGAGCCATATACCCAAGACTGAGAGGTCACTGACACAAACTTGTTAATAAAATTCTGGTTAACCTAGACTCTAAAATGTAGACCGTTTTAGACGGCGGTCTAAAGTTCACATCGTATTCGGGTCTCACACCAGATACCGAGTACGGGGCCACTAAACCTAAGTTGGAATGCATATGTACTTCATCTAAAAGCAAATGAACATAACAAAACAGTCAAAATCAAGTCATACCATCTCTTGTCAGGAATAAAGCTTTCAATTGCAAGGAGCTCGATTGGATGTAGCGGAATACATGTGAAGAGAGAATCAATAAGCGCTGGAATTTCAACGACTTCATCGTGTTAGCGAGAACGAGCGGGAGAGGCGTAGAAGAACGTGCAGAACTTCTAAAATCCAGAGCCGAAAACGAAAAAGAGACACGCCTCGGGGCGGTTGATTCTGACCCAGCAGATCGGTTGATAATCTGATACTTTGCCCCTGGGCGCGATCTGCACTTTATCGACGAGTAACCATCTAACCTCAAGTTTTGGCCGCAAAGGCCGCTTCTGAACCCGCTGCTTAGAACACACCACTTTCTCCAAATCTCTCGCATCCGGGAGAGCGCCATCCCGATGAAGCTTGCACGGCAATGCTTTGTTGATGAGATCCTAGACTGAAAATCCCTGTGCTGAATGTTGCCACTTGATCCATACAGGACGCGTTCAATGTAAAAATCACCTGTTGTCATTAGGAACAAGGGTGTTCCAGAGACTGAAACATGAACACTCTGTGTTATTTTGCGTTACAGGATCAAATCTAGATCAATTCAATCTGTGTAAAAGACATCGCTCGTAAGCCAATCACAAGTCGTGGCAATGGCCAAATTGGGTCTGATTCGGATCTTCACCGCTTTCAATGGCAGTGTGTAAAAGAGACGGCCGGCTCCCCTCAAACTGCTGGACCCTTGACAAGGGCAAAAAAAAAGGACAATACCAGGGACCTCGAAATGATCTGAGGAGATTCCTCAAATTCCCGTGAGATCCCCGTAAAGTCGATAAACACACATACGATTCTTTTCAAGCGGTGACAATGCTAAAGCGATATGTATTCGCTTTGACTGGTGCAGAGGCATGTAAATGGGCCCGGAAGCCGGGAGGACAATTTGATAGTGGTCTCATTCTGGAACCATTTCTTTCTTCCATCTGGTATCGGGCACGGACCAGCGAAAGCCCAGGGGTCTTGTGTCGTGAATGGCTGGCTGTCACAGGGCCTGGGAGATTTACGTTACCACCTTTGGCTTACAATGTGTGTGAATACTCTGTTGAGGCGTCGCTCCCGGTGCAATTTTCGCAACGGTACGTACCGAGACGGTGCAAGAGCAGGTGGTCCGTTTGCTTCTCTGGCTGTAAATCTCCGTAAAGTTAGTGAATTGAATGCCTGTAGTGGGCGTGTGGCCAGGCAAGGCCCGCCGCCCACCATTTTGGATGGGACCCCCCTTAGAGATTCTCTGGGCCGGGCAATCGAGGAAATGATAAAACGTCCCCAACAGCCACCGTCTGGTCTCCTTTTTCACCACCACCATCGCCATTGTCAACACTCCTCTTTTATAACAAGGGCCGCCTCTCCGACGACTCTTGGCTTGACCCGGTGTTCACTGGTGTCTTTCTTCTTTACCTAGAGGGTCCCTATTCAGTCTACTTTGCCATAAGTTACTAACTTCACCATGGATGCGCTGTGAGTAGCCTCCCTGATATTGCCATTCGAGCACGCCAATGTTTTGAACAACCCCTTCTAACATCGATTTTTTTTGTTGCAGAAACGCGACCACCTTCGCGTCCTTCAACCAGACCAAGGACTACTTTGTTGTCCTCGAGGAGGTTTCCAAGTACAATGTTCAGCTCAACATCGTCGAAAAGCTCTGGGCCGTATGTCCAACCCGATCCAACGTCGCGAAACCACAACAATACTAACATTCAACTCAGGCTTGGTACCTCTGGATGCAGAACGATACCCTCGCGACCGGCATCATGAGTTTCGTCCTCCACGAGCTCGTCTACTTCGGCCGCTGTATTCCCTATATGATGATGGACTACATCCCCTATTTCCAACAATTCAGAATTCAGAAGCAAAAGGTTCCTACTCTTAAGGAGCAATGGGATTGCGCCGCCATTGTTCTTATCAGCCACTTCACCGCCGAACTTCCTCAGATCTGGTTCTTCCACCCTATCGCTACCTACCTCGGTATGGACTACGGTGTGCCCTTCCCTCCTGTCTGGAAGATGGCTCTCCAGATCGCTATCTGCTTCGTCATGGAGGATGCTTGGCACTACTGGTTCCACCGTGCTCTGCATTACGGTCCTCTCTACAAGGCCATCCACAAGATGCACCACACCTACTCTGCTCCTTTCGGTCTCGCCGCTGAGTACGCTTCGCCCATCGAAACAGCTCTCCTCGGAATTGGTGTCGTCGGATGCCCCGTTGTTCTCCTTGCCATCACCGGCGAGCTCCACCTCTTCACCATGTACACCTGGATCGTCCTCCGTCTTTTCCAGGCCATCGACTCTCACAGCGGCTACGACTTCCCCTGGAGTCTGCGCCACTTCCTTCCCGTCTGGGCCGGTGCTGCCCACCACGATCTTCACCACGAGAAGTTCATCGGCAACTACGCCTCCAGCTTCCGCTGGTGGGACTACTGCCTGGACACCGAGGCTGGTGCCGAGGCTCACAAGCGCCGTCGCGAGAAGAAGCTCGCCGAGATTAAGGCCAAGAAGGCGCAATAGAGTGCTGCAAAGAAAGCCTGGCACGACGACAGATAATCGATTGCGGTGAATCGAGTCCGACCCAGGGATTTCACGACCGGAAATAAAATGAGGAGGGTGTTGATCATGAAGACTTAGACTGTTCGCAAACCGGGCACATTGTCTCCGTCGCTAAACTCGCGGCTCGAGCATTCGCATGGCGTTGGGGATGTTAACTAAGAACGACTTTTTACGCTTGTATATAAAAACCTGCCCTGGAGAGGCTTTAGACATATTTAATAATCAACATCGTTCGTTGACATTTAACCACTATTACCAGTAACCATCTATACGTGTATCATGACATCCGCCTTGATCGCAGTGACGTAGCGCCGCAGTTGTCAGAGTTTATGATAATAATACACGCAGCCACAATGGTTTGCTGATACATTCCTTGCCAGCTGCATGCGCAGTTGGAAGAACTGCCCGAATCCTACCGCGCAGGAATTCATTTCACATCTTTCTAGAACAACCCTACCCTCTCTATTTACTCCTGGGGGTACAGCAGTCTCCCGCCGCCCCAGCTGCGCGGTCCGCCAATCCACGGATAGCACAGCTCTGGTCTTCCGTTTCGGCCGCAACTGGGGCCGTCGGCTCCGGAGGCAGCTCGCCTAGTTGTGCTGCGAGAGCATCACATTGGGCAGCCATGCTAATGTCCTTGTCCGAGAGTCCTGCTGGGTTATGTGTTGTCCAGCGGATGAAGGTTGTGTTATAAACCTTCAATGTGGTTAGCTGGATGTGATAATTGGCATAGAAACGGAAGAAAAGTTTACATTGGACCATTCGGGATGGTGGTTCTTGATTTTGCATTGCAGAGATACCCCTGTCATGAAGTCCTGAGATGAGTTAACTCTGAAGGTACTCCTCAACATTCATACTTCTTGGTGGTTCAACAACTGCGAATGAATCGCGTTCTCCCCGTCTCAATCACTTACCCATGTCTTTGCAAATGTCTTAAACCTGAACTGTCTCTCCAAAGCAGTGCCATCCTTAGTGAGTGTCCATCGTCCACCCTCGGAGGTGAGTGCTTTAAGCGCAGGCGTAACACTCGCAGCATCAGTGCCTGCAGAGAATCGCGGTTGAGCCATTGTCGAAGCTAGACGGGAAAGAGATGGAAGGTGATGTGAGATATGAGAAGGGCGCATTGTAAGGCGGCCAAGAGATGAGGTTGTAAGTGATAGTGAGGTGAAGGATGAGGCTGAAAGGATTGACCGATGAGTGGCGGAAGTGGTGCAGATGGTGAGTACTTCTGACATATGGTGGGACTGGCTGTGGCATAAGTATCCACTAACGCACCAAATAACAAAGTCGACTAACACCGAACAACTCCAATCATGCAGGATCGTGTCTTTTGTACTGCTATGTGAAGCTGAGAATGACAGGGATATTTCAGAGATCACCATTGCTCGATTGATCATTCGATTCTGAGTGCTTAGCTGCCCGTGTTCTGTCATACTCAGATAGTCCCCGAGCCTTGGTTCAACACTCTCACAACTTACAGGGACTATTACTACCCACGCATGGGCCATTCTGCGTATTCAACCTGAAGAGACTTAGTCTCATCCAACTAAGAGTCTAGATCAAGCAAGTCTCATCAGCCTAGACGCAAAGATGTTCCAGTATCCGATACATGACAATGGCAATGACCAGGAAATGAAGCCCGAGCTAGTGCAAACGCTGCACACCCTCACTGGATATTAACAAGCACCTATAACGGTTAAGAGAGCATTAGTAATTGCATCCGTCGGCTCTTTTTATATCACAACAGGAAGATCCATGAGCTTTGGAGCTCGACCAAGCTAGACAAGTCGTGTATTCGAACCTTTCTTCTTGTCTCTGGCCGGAAGAGTCGGAAGTGGCGCCGATATAATTGGATATAGCTCTAGAGATGGATAAGTTCAAGCGTCTTGGCTTTTAGCAGCACGAGGAGATCGATCTGCTGTTTGAAGTATCTCATGGGGGCCAGGCAGGAAAAATGTGTCCCTACTCAATCATGCTTAGGTAGCATATTCTGACATGGCCCGGAAGTGTCAAACAGATAGAGGTTTCGCACTTTTGAAGAGTGGTAGTCTCAGCCCCAAGAAATCACACGAGACCTGCGTTTGAGATGAGAGTAGTGAGACCAAACAGGAGTTATTGAGCGAACAGAATAAGCAGTGTAGTGTGATGTTTTATTGGGTCGTATAATATGAATAAAGTTCTGTCATTTCTCACCAATCGAGAGCTTGGAAAAGAACCCTACACCGCAAATAAATAGTTCAACTCAATTCGTGATTATGCATGATTTTACCGCAAGATTCGAGGTCGTATTATGTGGTTATACGCCATGAATGTCAGATCGAAAGGACCCCGAAGTCTCGAAAATCCAGGACTTTCCAGAATAGGACATTTATCTCGCGAGTGGGGTCGCAAGCTCACGAGGAAGGTGCATGACTGGCATGGGCGGGTGCATGCCTGAGGTGGTCCTAGCTCCTTGCTTCTCTTCCAGTTCTGCTCAGGTTGGTCGCTGACAAATATTTTCTCTACTGCAACAACGTTCCCCTCTCCTCATCAGTCAGCAAATCCATCCAATCTTTTGACTCAGACCCGTCGTTTATTCCCATCGAGGCCAGCATCAGAACTACTGGTGCCGGGGTAAAAGGAAGAGAAATAGAAGAAGGAAAATCGAACAGGACTTTTGACTGGGCATTGCCCGGACTCCGGATTCCTCTCAACCAACCCAGCTTGTCTGTTCAGTTTACGCGTCGTTCTCTATCCTCCGAGTTAAAGTTACAATAAAGATTGCCTGTTGAAACGGGTGACTTGACTTCTAATACAGGATACAACAGCGGTCCGCGTACATTCTTGGGGGGGCTTTTCCCGCACCAGCCGCAAAAATCGTCGTCAGCACTTACGCTTGCTTCAGTGAGCAAAATAAATTGATCCTAGCAAAGCGAGTAACGGCTCCGAGTTCCGCCCGTACATGCAGTACCGTAAGTAACAACCGCCATCAAAGTTCGCGGGACGAGCAAGCCAAAAACAGAAGCGAACAATCAGCAAGTGAGCGATAACCAAATCGTTCTAGCTCCTTGGGTTTAGACTCGTCTAGTTGGTCCAGCAAGCGGAGAGAAGAAGCATCCCCCGGCCCAGCCACGCCATTTTCCGACTGGATCACCACTCACAGTCACACTTGAAAGGTCCCGGATCCAGGTTACATAATCCGTCATCCATCCGCCGGAACTCTCTCCTCACTCGTCTCCGTCAGTCAGCGCGTCAGGTCCCCCCTCGTTGTAGTAATCATCATCGCCCGCCCTGGGTCACTGCTACTTGGATGCTGAGTCAGACTCTCCTCCCCCAGAGCTCAAGCATGCAGAACTCCTCAGCCAGCGGCGCCAATAATCAAGGTTAGTCAAGACAACTCTTCTTCTCTCTTTTCCTTTCCTGTTCTGCTTTGCCTATTCCTTGTCTGAGCGCGTCTTGGTTCTTGATTTGGACCTACCGCTCTGTCTATTATCTACACTATACTACGCCTCACTTTGGCCTTGGTCCATCGCGACATCTATAGAGCTCCTTGCATCTGTCTACCATTTGAATAGCATCCTTGTCGCGTCTTTTGCGCAATCCCATATACAATACACTTAGAGCTTCTTGTCTTCGACAGTTGGATCCGATATTCGTTTCGACCATCTTGGCTTCGCGTCTGGTTCAATTACTGTTGACGTAGCTGCTGGGTGCATTGGCTAACACCGACCCCTCCAAATAGAGCAGCATTTGCGCGCACAGCTCGAGCTCCTGAAGAGCCACGACGCGACAGGCTCATCCTCACCAACTCCTCCCGGACCTCGTGAATCTCGGCCTTTACAGCCCGCTCCTGTGCGGCCGGCGAATGGATTCGATCATCTGTCTAGTCCCCAAGACCAACACCGAGTTCTAGCCACTAAAGGCGAAGTTGAAGCTCACATTCATCCTGATCTTCGCGCGCGAGCCAACCACGCACCGACAGCAAACATGATGCCCATTGTTCCTCCGTCTGGACATAGTCCAGGCGCATCTGCTGGCCCATCAACCGCTCCACTTGCTCCAGCGCCCCCAGCTCCTTTGTCGGCAGACGATCATATGGGAGATGGTCGCAAAGCAAAGCGGGAGCTATCCCAATCCAAGCGCGCGGCACAGAACCGAGCTGCCCAAGTAAGTCGACCGATGATGACTTGTTGACTGGCGCCGTCAGATCACCTTCCAATTGAGCTCCTGGGCTGACGATTCATTCACAGAGAGCGTTCCGACAACGAAAGGAAGGCTACATAAAAAAGCTCGAGCAGCAGGTACGCGATTATACGGATATGGAACAGTCTTTCAAAGCAATGCAGGCGGATCATTACGCGCTCCGGGAGTATGTCGTTCATTTGCAAACGCGATTGTTGGAGACGTCGGGCGACTACCCCCCGCCCCCGCCGAACGTGAACCTTTCTCAACCTCCTCAGCCAGCATCGGCTCCTGCTATAACGGCTCCTGCTCCTCATGCTGAGCCTGCGCCTAGCAATCCAGCTGCAGGAACACCTTTGGAGGCTGTTGCGCAAGCTGTGGCTGGTCTTGCGGCTCAGGAACAAATCGAGCGTCAACGGTATCCCTCACCGCATTTCAAGACTGAGCCTTTCAAGGTTGAGCCAAATGCTGAGGATACAAGGACTGCTGATGAGATCAACAAGCAATTACAACACTCTGAAGAACCCCAAGCACAACAACCAGCGGTCTAGAGAACCGCATGATATCCATGTGCGCGGGGCTCTGCAACTGTTATTATGGCGTTAAGGGACTGATTGTCGTGATTTAATATTTATAAAGAGAGGGGCGTTCGGGTCTGTTTTATGTGAAACAAAGGCTCCTCGATCTTGCGGGCTTCGCTTGGCGAGTTTTGCGGTGTCTTTTCCGCCTTGCTACTGTTTACCTGGGCCGTCATATTTACGGATGATATCACCAAGACGATTATATTTTGCTAGTCCAGATGTCTGCTCCTGTAGTAAAAAATAAGTGTCTCGGGAACCATATTTAGTGTGTAGCAGCTAATTGACGGTTTTGCGTGGAAGTGTCAGCCGTTTTCTCGTTTGCTTTTTTAATTGCTGAGAAGAAACCCTTTATTAACGCAACATGTAAATTATCCTCACATCCCGATCCGCCCCTAATAAAGAACTCGCCTTTGACTCCAGGTCCCATCACTATACAATCTACGCATAGGAGTTACCCATGTCGTGTTCCTATACATATTAGCAAGAGCATGCCCCTAGGGTATGAAGTTAGACAAACCTTGATATATTCTGGTCCCTTTTCTTGGTATTCTTCTTTCGAGATTTTTGCTGTCTTCCAAGCGGATGTGCCCACCCATCCAGCCGCTCCCTTCCAAGCATCTAATATGGCGTCTTCGGCACGACGAACGGTCAGTGGTGCATCAGCAGGGAGGAGAGAACGAAGGCCATCGCGAACACGATCATCAAAGTTCTTGAACAGAGTGTTACCGCCTGTCAAGAAGACATCGCGAAGGAAGTCATCGCGATTAGGAACATTGCCGAGACGCTGGTTGAGAATATCACCGGCTATCTCGACAATGCCTGACTGGTCGACACCGGCGATGGAGGGGCGAAAGACAACCTCGGGAACGCGGATTCGCTCAACGTTGAGATGAATTTGGTTGAGCTCAGCTTGTGAGGAGGGATCGAAGGGTCGGGGACCTCGGGCAAAGGCGTGCAGGAGAGATTTTGACCAGTCAGACTGGGCTTCGTGGGTGTGCTCGTACTCAAAGTCGGGATCATAACGCAAAAGGTCCTGCTCTAGTGACTTTAGAGTCGAATGGAGGTCTTCCTCCTCATGCTCGTCATCACTGTTGTCACCAACGGCGATTTGGCGGTAGACACCCCAGTCATCATCGTCAGCACCAAAATTGTCATCATCACCGCCACGTCTTCGCTTCTTGGTCGGGTTGTCCGATGCGAGATTGGCGATGCTCTTCATGCGGATCTGAGAGGCGAGGGATTTACGGTTGCCCAGGTCCTGCTTTAGTCGCTCCCGTTCCTTCATCTTTTGCAGTGTCTCAGCACGTCGTTGACGCTTCTCATCAAGCCAGTTCTCGAGATCATTCTCTCGTCGCTCAGTATCGGCACGCTCTTCCTCGATGACACGAGCCTTCTCTGCTTCCTTCTCTGCCTTCGCACGCGCGCGAGCTTCGTGGTTGGATTTGAGGAGACGCTGTTGACGCTTTTGCTTGATCTGGGCCTCATCAAGCTGGTCGTCGGGAATGTCAAGAAGATCGAAGTTAGGCTGTTCTTGTTCCTCCTCAGGATCGCCACCAACGTCCTTTGTCCGGGCCTTCTTGATAGCCTTTTCCAAATCTCTGATGATCTTTTCCAATTGGTTCTCATCTTTAATGTCGTTGCTGTCAAGTTGGCGTCGAATCTCCTTCTTCGTCTGATCTGTGATGTTTCTTTGCAAATGCTTGTAGTATTCCAGATCTTGCTCTTTCTTCATCAGTTTCTCCAGGCGCATCTTAGCCGCCTGTTGTTGAAGTCTTCGTCCACTCTCTTTCTTGCGCTCCGCTACCCTGGCCAACTCTTCTTCACTCTTCTGCACAATAACTTCTTCTGTGTAGGGATATTGCATGACAATATCGCGATCCTCGAGCCCTGTCCAATCAAGATAATTGGCGAGCTCATTGTCATAGTCCCGGGATACATAGCCATGGTCCCGTAGCATGTGCTCTGCCTGTGAGACGTTAAGCTTCCCAGCAAAGGCCGGGTATTTGAGTCGAATGAGTTTGAGGAGATATTCAGCGTTGTGATAGCCTCCCCAGTTCAGTCGCGTGGCCTGGCCGAGTAAGGCTTTCGAGTTGTATACAGGAATTACATGAGTTGATGTATATGATGACGAGACCACGAGACCAGTCTTGCCCTTGTTGTGTCGGTATGAAAAGAGCGAATCGATTCCGTAGGCCAGCGAAGGCGCGCCGTAGCATTCGAAGATAATTTCAGTCATGGCTAAGAACTTCAGTATAAACTTGCGCGAATGAAACGTTCCACATACATTTCCTTGAGTAAGGGAGATTGGCAACGGCCTCTGTCATAACAATTGGCACTTCAATGGCACCGTCTGCATCGTTCATACCAAGCTTCAGAAAAATATAATCGAGCACATGCTCCATCACATCCCAGTTACTGACAATTCCTGTGCCAGCCTCGAAGGCGCCTCGAATGTGACCTCGCGCGGTCGTGTCGGCATAGCAATCTGAGCCAGCAAAAGAAAACGTCTTGCCCAGTTTTCGGTCGCGGTATTTGGCCATAATCGGGGGGATGCTGAATCTTGGCTTCGAATCGAAAGACCAGCCGGCGCGCACGGCAGATGATCCTAAAGACGAAATGTCAATTCGCGGCCGTCGCAAACCCCTTGCGCTCGAAGCTCACCATTATCAATGACGATGGCAGCGCTGTCAGGCTGTTTCAAAGCGCGTTCGCGGCCATCCTTTGTAGGCTCAATATAATTCTCGAAGCGTGTCTCCTTGACGGGGAAGATCTTGGCGGGAGGATATGTCTTTTGTTCAGGCGCCTTGATGGCGGGCTCATCAATGGCCGAGGGAGCCATGATTGCGAATAGGATGGTCGGATGGAGTTTACAAGTAAGGGACAGAAGTCATGACGGGAGGAACAAAAAGGTTTAGGTTGGTCGATGCCTGACTCTAGTGGCCAATTGTTTGTCAGACACAAAATACGGAGCTTCGTTGTTGGAAAGTTGAGAAGGTGCGAGGCTACAAGGCTGATCTAGGCCGTGTCATTCAATTCTGGGATCCACTTACGCGACAATGCAAGTGATGCAGTGAGAGACGACACACTTAGTACTGACCTCCCCATAAGCTGATCACATGCAGAGATTGTAATGTCTTCTATAAGTGCAAGGCAAGGCTGTCAGATACCTTAGTGGCTTGTCGTGATTAGATATTGGGTGCACTGTCAAGCCTGGCTCATCATCATTTTTTAAGAGTTTGCACATAATTTAGGCAAATAGTAGGTAAAGGTAGGCAAGCTTGGTTCTGGTATAGCAAGCTTCCAGTCGAATTCTTTGCAAAACCTCCTTTCTATATTGGAAGAGTGGCAGTAAGTCATTATTTCATTTACAGTCATGCGCCATCATAATTACAAAAACTCCAGTCTTATCCACCCATACTGATACTCAGTTCGGCGGCTTAAGGTTGTCCGTGGCTACCCAATATCATCAGTGGCCGCTAACAAATCATCATATGAAAATATTTACCCTCAAGATGAAATAGAACATTCGATTGGTAGTTCTTGAACATTTGCGCAACCAATTCAACGTTCATGTTCTGAATATTGATATCCTAAAGCGACTTGTTAGTTATATTGTTGATGTAAAATGCGACTCTACTGACCTGAAGGCTCTTATTCATAACAACGACGGCTTCATTGAGCTTTTCCTGCATGTCGTTAGGACCATTCTCTGACGAGTTCAGCTTCGCCGAACATACCACATTGGTAATGATACGGGAAAGCAGTAGGTTCTGCTGGTGCTCATGAGGGGATTCCTATACATAAGTCAGGTAAGGCTTCAGAGTAAGATATCGTCGCAATTCCCAAGAATATTACCATTTCCGCTGGTTACCGGTGTTAATGTGATGAAAAGAGGCTCAAGGCAGTATTCGTGGTTGGCGGAGTCCTCTGTTTACTTTATCCCATGTTTGGGCGGGCACCTTCCTGTAGGTCAGAGCTCCAAGCTAGGAATACGGTGAAGCACGGCAGAATCTCCAACGCGACAAGCTCATGACTGCGACAACCAAGAGACCTTAAACCAAATCACTTTTCCCTGCATTAATCACCGAGTGAAACAAGTCTATAAAACCGTTAGCAGCTTCAAACCAACTTCGATAGTATTTCGATACCAGCTATCCAGAAACGAGAAACAATGGCCGCCCCAACCGAGGCGCAAATCGCCCATCAACAGCTTATAGAGAAGCTCGACATTCACTCCACCCATAAGAACTTCCGCAGTCCGGCTTGGAAGCCCAATCAGCGTCGAAACAAGAACCTCAAGGCCATAGTCGGTGATGCTTCCCGAAGAGAAGCTTCAGCTCTAGGCACGCCCATGGACGCGAGCGGTATCGCTACACCAGCCGATGATGGACTCTCAACAAGCGGTACCAGCACGCCAGCCACCGAGAGCGGCAAGGAACCCCCAAATCTGGCACAAGCATCGCGAAACCTGTCCAAGCTTGTCCTCGAGAAGAGCCTTAAACCGGCAGGTGGTGTGTCGGCTCCAACTGCCACTTACACAAACATTGAATCGGCACCATCACTCGCGCATAACAAACACTATTGTGACGTGACAGGACTACCGGCTCCCTACCTCGACCCCAAGACGCGACTTCGCTATCACAATAAGGAAGTGTTTGGTCTCATTAGGACGCTACCTCAGGGTGTCGCAGAGCAGTTCCTCGAGGCTCGTGGTGCCCATACAGTCCTTAAGTGAGCATGGCTTAAGCTCGATATGGCCATTTAATGAAATGACAAAAACCTTAAAACCTAAGGAGGCCTGGGAATCTGTCTGACGGGTTTCATGCGAGGAATCACCAGACATATGCACGTTACACAAAGATACCATTTCAAGAGTACAAATAGGAGTGTCCGACCAACAAAGTCAAGCCCCAACTATGCACCCTTAGCCTTTCGGCCAAGGGATGGCAATTGACGCTCCGGCTTAATCGTGATCATGAGCTTGTTCTATGCCTAGGTCGACAGACTACCGAGAGCGTATGGGGAAGAAACGAATCTCAGTTGCCAGGGCGAAGAACACCGTTGGCCGTCGTGGCAGGGACAGGAAATCTGTCAGAAGGAAATGTATAGCAAGCTGTTCGATAGAATGAATCAAACGTGTTGTTTCTCAACGAGCTGCTCTTTCTTGGCTAACGATTGTAGAATTGGCTGAAAAGGTTTACAGCAATTTGCACTGCAATCATATTGAATTGTCGTAAGCCAAGAGCGTTTAGTCGTGAGTCATTTCTAACTCCCAGTGGAAGATGAAGAAAGATGCAAGTCTCGTAAAGTTGGTCCTTCAGCAAAATTTCAAGACAATCCACGCGCACCCACTTTCATACAGCACAGCCAATAACCATGAAGCAGCCCCAGGCACCACCTAAACCCCGTTTGGAACAGCCCTGTCAATCGCATGTAAACCCCTGGAACGTGTCCTCGAGGGAAGCTGAGCTGGTGACGAAAAAAGGAAACATTTCAGTAATTTGGCCTCAGTTGTTTCTCCCTGCTCTCAATCTCGCCCTTTTCCCAGTCGAAGCTTCATTGTGCGTTTTACCGTCGAAATTATTAATACCGACCGAATTTATCAATCAAACCAGCGATACACAGAACCGCAAAGATGTCGATGTGGTTGACAGATACTCAAAGTACGCCTTATCTTACGCAGGCACGCGAGTTGCGATCATAAGCACTGCAACGATGCGCTGCCCCTTGGATCAGGGATTGCTCGATATGGACAAAGGCTGACCGTTCGCGATAGAAATTGGAGTTGTTTTCTGCTCCGGCGGTGTGTTTGCGCCTACGCCTGCGCATGGGCAAGGTATGGAGGCTGACGACTATTCTAGGAGGCTTCTTCCTGATAGGAGGTGTCATGCTATTCTTCGACCGATCTATGTAAGTATTGACGAATTCAATCGTCTAGTGGTTTTCCTTGCTGACTTGTATGCAGGCTTGCTATGGGAAATGTATGACGGCCTCTTTCCCCCCTCTATCATAGCGAACGAGCGATTGCTAACGACCGACGTACGAAACAGATCCTCTTCCTTATCGGCTTGACCATCATCATCGGACCTCAAAAGACACTTCTCTTCTTCGCCCGCAAGCAAAAAGCAAAGGGCACGGCGGCATTCTTCCTAGGCCTGATCCTTATCTTCATGAAGTGGACCTTTATTGGGTTCATCGTGGAAGCATACGGCATAGTGGTCCTGTTTGGAGATTTCCTGGGGACGATTGCTGGCTTTGCGCGAGGCTTGCCTGTCGTGGGACCGTATATTGGAATGATCGCCGATAGGATAGGCCTTGGAAGACGAAACGCCGAGCTTCCTGTTTAGAGGCTTCCCTGAGCCTAACAAAGGCTTTTGTGCATCCCCCGAACGAGAACGAGATTCATCACGTGTAAGAGGCATTCGACGACATACGTCTAACAAGAGTGGATGGCGGAGTTCAAGGGAAAATATTGGTTTGGAATCGGCGTTAATGACATAAAGAACTATCATGAGTACCTAAAATAAGATGGGCAAAAGTACTGCACATCACGGATACGAATGGAGCATAAATGATACAAGAAGTTGTAATGGAAAGTCGAGTTGGCTGGCATTTGATGATCATTTTCACATCTGGCATACAGGTGACAGGTTGGTTCTGGAGGGCACTCGGATTGCTTATATGCAGAATCGTGTAGAAACAAACTCGTCTGACCGATTTCTGGTCAAATAAGGGAAATGTCCTCCCCCGGGTACACACTCGAGCTCGTGGCCAAGTGCTCTAAAACAAAGGCGCTCCTCTCAGCATAAGCTCGTTACAGCTGAGTTGACTATCCGCTCCACGGACAAACAGCGTTTTCTTGGCGCTTCTCACAGATGATTCCGTCCAAACCCTTGCCTCACACTTTGAATATCTAGTATCCTGACTTGATGAGGTAGTCGGCAAGACCTTCGACGGTTGAAGTGGCGTTACCAGCGACCTGGGCCTCACCGTGGTGGCCGATGACGATGGCCTGGGTAGTCTTCGCAACAGCAACACCGAGGCGGCCCTATTGTAATAAAGAAGTTAGTCAAACGAGATGGGGTTCGTGAGTTGGGCGTCGTACCGATCGGGCGTAGATACTCCGGTCCTCGGCTCGGGCCATAACGTAACGCTCGCCGGCAATGTAGAGACCCTCAGCGAAAGCCTTGTCCTTGGCAGCCGAGTCACCGCCGACGATGGCAGAGATGGCCTTCATCTCCTCAGGCTTGAGCTATAGTGGGGTTACAAGGTCAGTTTTGTTCATTAACGAGGGGCTAACCCATCGATCCGAGAGGTTGAGTCGGTGAAGGAGAGGGGTTTCTGTACCTGGAGGTCAGGAGAAGAAGCCCAGACGCTGTCGCCAGCAGCACTGATGATGGCGCCCTTGTCAATGTGACCTGAGCCGACGAGGCTATCAAGACGGGAATTGTCAGCATTCGGTCGGTATTCGTGCCGGGAACCATGAAAATAGCTTAGGGTTAGAGCTGTTGGATCGGCTGTATGTACCTTGAGTCAATGTATGCTATATCGATGTAAAAGTCACTATGTCAGCTTTTTTGTCCAGCTTCAAGTTAGGGTTTCGAGATAGAGGTATTTGGAGGCGGTGATGAGGAACAAGGACGATGGCGGGGGAGGGGAAATTGATAGCGGGACGGTGTAGAATAGTAGAGACAATAAGTAACTGACCTTGCCACGACATAGTGATGTGAGATGTGTGAGATTATAGGAACTGAGTGGTTGCAAGTAGGACGAGAAAGATGAGAGTTGCGACGCGAGGGTAAGAAGGTTTAGAGGTGAGGTTTGTTTTGGCGGGGGAGGTTGTCGACTGCTCTGATGTGGTGATTCTTTGGAGCTTTGCCCCTCCAGGCCGCCATGAGTCCCCGCCAAAAAATGTTATCAAGCTCCAGTGCTGTCCAATGAGTATTGGATACTTTTGTCGGTGACAGCTCATCGGTCATGAGACTGGTACAGTGTACTTGCAAACCCAACGGTTCTCAGATATGTCGGTCGGCATGATCAGCAGCAGCGGCATGCTTTCATGTCACGCATTTTTCTGCATTCCGAGATCACTTGCCTGTGTGACGTTCGACCCAGGCACGCAGAGGCTGTTGACTCAGCAGGAAAAGATTGCAGACCTTTCAACTTAACCTATACCTGGCTGAGGAAGCTATTCAACTTTCGACGTCACTAGAGAGCTTGAGCTGGCGTTGGAGCTACGGGAAACGACTCTAGACGGCCCGCTGCTACTACAGACGGCAATATCCGCCAAGGGTGGTTTGCCCTTGGTCCATGTTCGCTTCTAGGAACTACCTAGAAGACGAGTGCAAACACCAAGAACTAATATCGCAAGAGTATCTAATTGTAGTTATTCTTAACGCCTACTTAGGCGCTGGCAATTGAGAGTTCCTCGAATGTTTCATATTCGGTTTAGTCGTCGTATGGTGAAGGTAGCTTTCGGTAGCGCTGACAATGTTTAGAGATCGACCAGATCAACTCCCGTCAAACATGGAGGTTCTGATTCTCGAACATTGATTGTTGAGTCAATGAGCTTAAGCTTAACGCTATCTGTCTCCATTAGGTAGAGGCCAGATTTATTTGTTACGTCGACCACGACCATATTAGAGAAAACATCAAATAATGTCCTTAAATGTTTCTGAGAATAAAGGGCCGTTTGACAGCACCAGGTCACTTAGTCTGGTCAAAATTGCCAGCTTTCATCATCAAACAGGCATTTTGTAGCCGAAGTTCAGAGTTCAGAGTTTTATCTCGGTTATTCAAACGCTTCTAGTAAAACCAGCAAACTTTGAAATGAGGCCTACGAGAGTCGAACTCTAAGCGAAGCACAGGCCGGATATTGGTTCAAGAGACTTTTAACTGACTCAGCAACAGCTCGTCGACAAAGCTTCTGGGTGATACCCAAGCTCCAATACCCTTGGTGTTTCATGTCTTAAGAGACTTATTAAGAACAATAGCATTACCGATAACTCTATGGAGCCGATGTTGCCCGTAGTGAAACAGACGTCGCCGTTCTCCTTCATCAACGGCACTCTGAAGCTTCAAATGGAACTCCTCCGGACATGCTCAGACGACTTCTAGGAAACAGTCGGGTGCTACGAACTTAGACATTGTCTTCTCTAGGGTATGTGAGCCTGGTTTTCTCTTTGGCCCGTGCTGGTTGTGCTACAACTGGAAATTGGTAATCTGAGACGAGTTGAAGAGACCCTAGCCACGACATGAAACGGCGAGTTGAATGGGCAAAAAAACCCCTGAGGTTTATTTTATTTTATTCCACCTTTCTTACGGCTGTATCGCTTATTGTTCGGTGACGATCCAATCACTCACAACGGAAGCCTTATATGCTCAACTTCCCCTTCTGGGCACATACATCCATCCAGCCGATGTTACTGAGCACGGTCCAGACTCAGCTCGACAACCAGCCCTACTGTTAATTGTATGGATCGGATGCCAATTGAATCCTCCCGTTGTGTCTAAGTGAGATGAAGGACGTTGGACAGCCGCGACGGGTGAGGCCAATGGCCAGCCTACGAGCCGCGCGCAACTTAAGTTCAAGTTCCGTGCCGCCACCTGAAAATTCTAGAAGACGGGCCAGCCACTTAATTGCCCACTGCTATGGTTATCTGTCTTCTGATGGGTGGTTGCATGCTTTTGCAGTGGAGGTTTGCCTGCAGTAGTTTTCAAAAGCTTGTGTTTCATAAAGGGCTGTGACAGGGTGGATATTGTTTGGGATACTCCGCGTCTTGTTCCTCTAATCTAAAAAACCAGCTCAGCGCATGCCCCATACTCGAGCATCATGCAAGTGCCGTTAAAGCAGTACGGCGCAGTAAATGAGGTATCGTACACGAGACCCTTCCAGTGTTCGTTGACTGGGAGGAAGGTTGCAGTGCCGTGTTCATACAGCTTAGCTGTTTAACTTTCTTGACAACGAACACTCACAGGGATCAGAACCCTTTTCATCCCTCGTTGACAGGTGACTACGATTCAGTTCTCAGGATCGTCCACATGAATCGCTGTCACATTATGTCTGTGAGTCTTGTTGTTACAGAAGTTACCAGCCTTGGCTGTAAGTCCGTGTAAATGGGTTGCGTGTGTCATCGGGATCAGCGTTGAGGATCCTAGCAACCGCGTAGATTGCCGCGTTCGCCGACTGAGACATATTTTTTTGTACCTATCTTAAGGCTTATAGAGCCTCGTTGCTATTATTATAGCCAGCGCCTCTATTATCACCACTCTCGTACGTTGCGTTGCGGCGGCTAAGATAGTTTCTAAAAAGCGCCACAAGCAGTGATACCTCAACTGGACAACCAACGAACCGCATGATTATATCTCTCAAGGCATTAAATGAACCTCCAGGTTTGGCGACTCTGACACACGACACTGGGGCCTCTTAGAACCCCAAGGGCCCACTCCTTGATATGCTCTCGACAGGGACCCCCTAGTCAGCGTAGCTCCTTGGCCGTAGCAGCCGTTGCAGGGAAAGTTGAAGCAATCAATGCCATCGGGCGTTAAAGATTTCAGAGTCAACATTCAGGAACCGTCGTCCCATCAATCTCAAACATTGACCAAAGCCTCTTAGCTTGTTTCCCAAGACCGATCCCTGTCAATGTCAAAATGGGGTGTCTCTTCAAAATCTCTGTCGTTGGACAGATGATAAGCTGACGTTTCTTCTCTCTCATGTCCGCTTGCATACATCTCATTTTGCTTCATCTTAGGCGTGGCAACCAATCCGGGGATCGGCTCTTGGACATCGAAATTGCTCTTGCGCTTATTACATTCCACCCTTGCACTCCATCGTCATCTTGGACCCAGTTCCCTGCTTGTTGCCGGCCGTTTAACCGCATTCGTCTCGATTTTCATCAACGGCTTCATACGATAGGCTTCCGTGAAAGGCGGGGTGGTCCCTGTGAGACGAGGGTCAGTTCTTGTCCAAAATCATCGCAGGCTTTGTTTAAGAGGATCCTGGTCCCTGAGAAAGTCGGTCCTTAGTGAACCGTCTTCTGTGTCAGACCCTGTCGATGCAGGGAACTAATCAGTCAAAACAAAGGCCTTTTATCCTCAAAATCCAAGCATAGATCTCGCCCCCGCGCTGCATTGGGCTTTGCTTTGCTTCACCCACTGTTTGTGTGTCAATCTATTCTAGACGCTTTACAAAACGGACCCCTCGCGCGGTCGCGAGACAGATTTCAGTCATGACTACAAATCTGTCACGAGCTGCTACTGTATCGGCTGCCTCCGGATATCAACGTCGTAGAGGAAGCTTCACCGCCGACTGGACAGACAGCCATCCTCTTTCCAAACATTCATTCGACAAGCGGGTTTCCAGAGACGATCTTGCACTCATTCTTAAGAGTTCAAAGAAGGGCAGCGTGACGGCGTTTCATATACCGATCCATGGCCGACTTCCATCCCCCGAACACAGCCCGCGAACCTCGTCACTGACGAGAACGACTTGGGTGCGAACTTCAACTCCGGATTCTATGATAGATTCTGGTGAGACTGGTGTCATTGCTGTTGGTATGGCAATAGGAAGTCCAACACAAATGGGAGACCTTGCGCCGGCGCCCTGGAACCCACAGAACAGAGCCATGAATGCTGTCGTCGACATCCCGGAGCCGATGCCAGAGCCTGTGCCAGAGCCTGTCGAAGACACTCAGCAGAAGGCTCGTAAATGGGGTCTTTTTCGATCAAAATCGAAGCGAACCACACGGCCAGAGAAGCCTCAACGATCTATGACGGAGAGTGTCAATACTTCTACCACGTCATTAAGTTCTTCTGGAATGCCGACTTCAGCACCAGCAGATCAGAGTTCACGAAAAATGCCAAAGCATAAACCTATCGTCATTCGATCTCAAACTGAACCAATTATATCAGAACCCGCCGAGACGATTGCTGAAGTGCCCCGGTCGGTACCAACGTCGGCGGAGGTGAAACCTATTTCGCCAGGAAAACTAACAAAGGAGAAGCCTACTCTTCAGCGAAAGGCATCAAAGGAAGCGAAGCTCAAGGACCCGGGCTCAGGAGGTATAGGCCGCAAAATGTCGTTGAGAGGCCTTCGAGGTGACTCTAGCAAGAAGAGATCAGAAAAAGCAATTGCACCGCCGCCCTCATCCCCGCCTCCGATGCCTGCTATCCCTCACTCTCTGCTTGATATTGAGATTCCTAGCATCAAGATGGATCGATACAGTGTCATGTTTAACAGCGTTCTACAGCCACCGCAGGGGTCGGCCTCCTCACTTCTTGCTCGACGACAAGCTACTCTCGATCATCTGAAGTCTGTGAAGGACGCAATCGCCGAGAATCGAGACGAGTCTCTTCGGCCACGGAGAGCAACTTCGCCACAACCCTCACCAACTTTTGGTTCTCAAGATAAATCAAAGCCTCTGCCTTCACCTAGGTTCCGAGCCAACACATCTCCGGCTCTATTGGACTCATCATATTATCATTCAGAGGAGTCCTCCGAGGCAGTCACACCAAGAGTCGCCCAAGTTTCGCGGTCAGAATCTCAGCAGAACAAGTTCGCAGCGCAAGCTACACATTATCAACCTGCTCTTGTCTCCAAGTTCAACAGACGTCCCAGTGCTGCGTCTACGGAGAAGATTAGCGTTACTTCCGCAAAACAGGCCTCGCCTCCTGTGCCTATTATCTCGCCCAACACTCACTCCAAGCATTCGTCTCCGTTTACCCCCTCACCAGGCGCGGTTCCGGAATCTCCTGAGCATACAGACGACGAGAAAGACGTTCAGGTAGCTAAGGGAAGACTCTCTTCTCTTTCGGAACCTTCATGGCATATGGTCTCGCCCCCAGCTTCTATCACATCCTCCGGCGCCGAAACCTCGAGGCGATTCTCTCCATCGTCATCACTGGCTTCGCCCAAGAAGCAAGCTCCCGAGGCTGATGCTCAAGAAGCTTTGCGCAACGCTGTTGAGATCTCCATTGCTCGCCAGATCAGCGTCTCGCACCAGCAACGCAAGATGCTGCACCCGCTAAAGAGCAACCCCAGCTTGAGACATCGAGGCAACGGCAGCCCTAGCGGACCGGGTTACATCCCCATCGAGAAGGATGAGCGTCTCGCTGAGACCAAGTCATCCACCCCTACCTTGGTGCACCCAAGGGAGTTGACACACTCTCCTGATGCTTACCAAATGCACCGCAAGAGTGAGAGAGTAATTCTTGAGGAATCTTAAAACTCGCATTTCACGACGAATAACCAGATCGCCAATTCGGCTTCATTTTATATCTCTGTCACGATTTCTACAATACCCTTTTCATGATGCTCTGGCAGCATCTCACCACGGCGGACTCAACTGGTTTGAGCCGTCTTGTACACACCACAGAGGGTATCTTCCCCTCCTATACGTTTGTCTCCTTTGTATACTACGCTTTCAGTGACGGATATGTTTGGACATTATGGATTACGGATTTACAGCAAGGCGCCAGAGAAGCATGAATGGGCAAGACACGAGACAGCAGACTCGTCCTTGGAGCATCTCGTTGGAGTTTCTTCTTCTTCAAAAAGCAAAGGGGTTGTCTTTTCTTTCAAGCAACCTGAGTCAAAGTACTCAGGTTTTATTCTTCTTCATGTATTTTTCGATCAGATTAGGTTTGGTGATAAGTGAGCATTTCACACTTGTCCAATTTATGGACTTTTTTATATGTCAAAAAGAATGATACCCATTTGGCACCCATTTGCCTTTGATCGTACTGTTTGCGATAAGATTCTCCTCCCCCTCTTCGACAAGTCTAGCTGCTGTAAAGACATGGCCCTGCGAATGAATGATGGGCAAAACGATTGGAAGTATCTGCGCCGCACGAATAACCAATCTCAATACCGACATCCCTTATATGCTGAAATGAAGCCAGGTCCAACGCCGGAAAAACGAAATGATCCATTACATCAAAACACAGCACGAGTTCTGCTTCTTGGCTTGCTCTGCAGGATAGGTCAGTTGTTTTCCGATGAAGAGAAATTTGGAATGAACAGCGACATACGGTAAAACATCTTGCTTTGGGCGCTTAGACCGTCACTCTTAGCCACTAGATCGTCGATCTTCTCTCCACGCTGTAGCACACTCTCGATGGTCTTGTGGAGAACAATTTTAGTCTCGTCAAGCTCCTTCTGGATCTTGAGGATGCTATCGGCCTGCTGGGGGTCCTGGTACTTTGTGAGGTACTCCTTCAGCTCGGGCATGGAGAGAGTGGGTGTACCGGTGGCCCAGCTGGAGCGGGGGTTCTTGGAGAGAAACTCGTCGACGACCTTGCTAAGAAGTTGATGTGCAACGAGGGCAGGGTACTGGTGATCGGAGATAATGATACCGCAGACACCCTCGGTTCGGCCGTAGGCGTGAAAAGTGTAGTCTGTAGAATGCGCATGTAAGCTTGCGATTTCTTGAGGGAACCGCATCGTGTATACCTTGCTCCTCGACATCCTGTCGCTGTCCAGGGCGGGTGCGCTCGGCAACGGTCTTTGCGAATAGGGTCATGAATTCGCCATAGCTGTTTCAAGTTTGCGAGTCAGTCCATGGACCGTCCGGATACGGAGATAGCAATCGCAATGATAGGGTAGGACTGACTTGTTGCGGGTGAATCGCGAGTAGCTGCTGAGCTCCTTCTCAGCGACGATCTCATGAGCCGGTTGGCTCTCGTTGCGAAGGATCTGGCCGCAGCAGCTTTGTTAGCCCAACTGGACGGAGGTCTCGATCGGTCGGTGAGGGGCACAGGGACAGCGTACGCCGATGTAATGCAGTTTCATGATTGCGGGATCACGTTTGTGAGAAGTGGCGGTTGTAAATCGAGGGCGAGGCGCGTAGTAGGGCGACAGCGGAAGGGGAGGATTGGAGGATTAGAGAGAGAGAGAGTTGAAGGAGAGGGAGGATTTGAAGTTTGGTTGAATGTTGTAACCCTCCGTCACCGTAACTAGGACTGAGTCTAGGGGCGTCACATGTTCCCCACGACGCAGACGGGCTCTTCGACTAGGCCGCTGAATTTCCAAGGGCAGTTTAGTGGCTGTAAGCATTACAAGCTCGCTGGCGGCTAGGCGGGGGCTTGTTTAGTGGGGTATTTGTTGCGGCCCAGAGCGGTATGACTCTTTGAAGAACAAGCAATCCACCGTCATAAACCAATCCTTTTTGATCAAAGACAACGTCAAAAGGACGTTGGCTGCCACAACTACAGGCAGCAAAATAACGACTCTTTTCCCTTACACTCCTGTGTTCACACAGCATCAGAAGACTTTCCCATCAGGCAACACGTAACAAAAACCATCTGGATAATATCGATTACATCATGGCATCCTCGCAACTTAGTGCCGCAGAGGCACGATGGCGCGAACAATTTGCGGCTATGCAAGAAGCTATCGCCAACCTCAAAATTCCCCAAGAGAATGGATCAGTGGAAGATGATCTTGACGATGACGAATTTGGTGGTTATTCTAGTGGAAACAGCGGCCAGGATGTCTGGGACTTCATATCGGATGACGACCAAGAAGCCTTAAGCAGTGACTTCGTCGACGGGGAAGCTCTGGATGGACCAGCTGTTGCAGATTACAGTGCAGAATGGTTTGCGATTAGATGCTCAGCCATCGCAGCGAAGAATGGCCTCTCTGCTGATGTGTTTGAGAGCCAAATCATGAGTGTCCTCAACTCTGATCGCTCTGATGATGAACTTCAGATCCAGCTTACTGACTTGGTAGGCTTTGATGATCTTGACTTCATCATCGAGATACTGGGTCACAGAAATGAAATTGTTTCTGCTGTCAATAGTCAGGGTCAGGGGAGCTCCAGCGGACCTCGACTCCTGACCAAGGCTCAGAGAGAAGAAAACCTACGTCGCCAAGATCAAGCACACAAATCTGCAACTCTTGCACCGGCACATTCAAAGGAACCCCAGTATCCACATGTCTATAAAGCATACAGCGCTGGAAACACCCTGAGCTACGCCGGCAAAAAATACGGACTGCCAGTTGGTAGTGAGCGGTTATCGTTTGACAAGTACGAGGAGTACTTTATTCCCGCTGGCAAGAAGGGTGCCCTGGGCCCTGGACAGCGGCTTATTCCCATCAAGGAACTCAATGGGTTGTGTCGAAATACGTTCAAAGGCTACAAGACACTTAACCGCATGCAGAGTCTTGTCTATCCTGTTGCCCATAAGACTAGTGAGAACATGTTGATCTGCGCTCCTACTGGTGCTGTGAGTCAACTTATACCAACATTTACTCTCAAGTACTAATATGACCAGGGTAAAACGGATGCTGCTATGCTTACCATTCTTCAAACAATTGCCCAGAACGTTGAGCCTAACCCCTTCGAAGACCCATCAGCCACCGAATTCGCAGTCAATGCCGATGACTTCAAAATCGTCTATGTTGCTCCTATGAAGGCTCTTGCTGCTGAAGTTACAGAAAAGCTAGGCAAGCGCTTAGCTTGGCTTGGTATCAAATGTCGAGAGTACACTGGAGATATGCAGCTCACGAAGTCTGAAATCATTCAGACTCAAATTATCGTTACAACCCCTGAGAAATGGGATGTCGTCACACGCAAGGGCACTGGAGACACGGAACTTGTTCAAAAGGTCCGTCTTCTCATCATCGATGAGGTACATATGCTTCATGATGAGAGAGGTGCTGTCCTAGAATCCCTTGTGGCCCGAACAGAACGGCAGGTTGAGAGCACGCAGTCTCTCATTCGAATTGTTGGTCTCAGTGCCACACTGCCCAATTACGTCGATGTCGCCGATTTCCTAAAAGTCAACAAATATGCAGGTCTGTTCTACTTCGACTCGTCCTTCCGCCCTGTTCCTTTGGAACAACATTTTATCGGCGTCAAAGGAAAGGCGGGAACAAAACAATCGAAAGAGAACCTTGATCAGGTCGCTTTCGACAAAGTCAAAGAGATGCTTGAGCGCGATCACCAAGTCATGGTGTTTGTTCACTCACGAAGAGATACGCAACTTACAGCACGAATGTTACACCAGAAAGCCATCGACGCCATGTGTGCAGATCTCCTTGACCCCAGCTATCATCCTGGATTTGACCAAGCTTCGCGTGATATTAAGCAGTCCAAGTCCAAAGAGATTCGTGAACTCTTATCCAAGGGCATTGGAGTTCACCACGCTGGTATGGCAAGATCTGACCGAAACTTGATGGAGAGACTTTTCGGAGAGGGTGTCCTGAAGGTCCTCTGTTGTACCGCTACTCTAGCGTGGGGTGTCAACTTGCCTGCTGCAGCAGTCGTAATCAAGGGGACTCAGGTTTATAGCGCTCAGGATGGTAAGTTTGTTGATCTGGGAATTCTTGATGTGCTGCAGATCTTTGGTCGTGCTGGTCGTCCTCAATTCGAAGATACTGGTATCGGCATGATTTGCACAACCCACGACAAGCTCACCCATTATCTGACTGCTGTGACGGAGCAACAGCCTATTGAATCCAAATTCTCTACGAAGCTGGTTGACAATCTAAATGCCGAGATCGCACTCGGAACTGTCACTTCTATCCCGGATGCCGTTCAATGGATCGGATACTCGTACCTCTTCGTGCGCATGCAAAGAAGTCCAATGTCTTACGGCATTGAATGGTCAGAAATTCGCGACGATCCAAACCTGGTTCAAAGACGTCGTCAGCTTGCTATTCAGGCTGCCAAGACCTTACAGCAGTGCCAGATGATCATCTACAACGAAAGGACAGACGAGCTACGCAGCAAGGATATCGGAAGAATTGCCAGCCAATACTATATCCTCCACACAAGTATCCAGGTTTTCAACGCCATGATGCAACCTCAGGCCACAGAGGCCGATATTTTGAAGATGATCAGTATGAGTGGAGAGTTTGACAACATCCAATCCAGAGATAGTGAGGAGAAGGAGTTGACTCATCTGCGTCGAGAGATCATTCCATGCGATGTTGATGGTGGTATCGACACCCCTCAGGCAAAAACAAATATTTTGCTGCAGTCTTACATCTCGAAAGCGCAGCCGGAAGATTTTGCCCTTTCAAACGACATGAACTACGTTGCTCAACAGTCTGGACGTATTTGTCGAGCACTCTTCATGCTTGCCCTCAATCGCCGATGGGGTCACCAGTGCCTCGTGCTTCTAACGCTGGCAAAGTCGATTGAGAAGCGCATCTGGCCATACCAGCATCCCCTTCATCAGTTTGACCTCGCAAAGTCAGTCCTCAACCAGCTCGACGCCAAAGAGAACTTGACAATCGAGACAATGAAAGACATGGAACCTGCAGAGATTGGGGGTCTGATTCACAACCAGAGCGCCGGCAAAAACATCGCCAAGATTCTGAACAACTTCCCCACCGTTCATGTTGAGGCTGAAATTGCTCCTCTGAACCGAGATGTGTTGCGTATCAAGCTCTATGTTATCCCCGATTTCCGATGGCATGACCAGATTCACGGAACTTCCGAGTCATTCTACATTTGGGTTGAGAACTCTGAAACTTCGGAGATCTACCATCATGAGTTCTTCATCCTTAACAGAAGAAAGTTGCATGATGACCATGAGCTTAACTTCACAATTCCCCTTTCAGACCCCTTGCCTAGTCAGATATACGTCCGAGCCGTCTCAGACAGATGGCTGGGAGCTGAGACGGTCACGCCAGTCTCTTTCCAGCATCTCATTCGTCCAGACACTGAAAGTGTCTATACTGACCTCTTGAATCTTCAACCACTACCCATCTCGGCTCTCAAGAACCCTGCACTTGAAGAACTCTATGCTCAGCGCTTTGAGTTCTTCAACCCCATGCAAACGCAAATCTTCCATACGCTTTACCATACACCTGCCAATGTGCTTCTTGGATCACCCACTGGTAGCGGCAAGACTGTTGCTGCTGAGCTTGCCATGTGGTGGGCTTTCCGTGAGAGACCAAAGTCTAAGGTTGTTTACATTGCGCCAATGAAGGCACTTGTCCGTGAGCGAGTCAAAGACTGGGGAGCTAGATTGGCGCGACCACTGGGCTTGAAGTTGGTGGAGTTGACGGGTGACAATACTCCTGATACTAGAACTATCCAGGACGCTGATATCATCATCACTACGCCTGAGAAGTGGGACGGTATCTCTCGTTCCTGGCAGACAAGAGGATACGTCCGACAGGTGAGTCTGGTCATCATCGATGAGATTCATCTTCTGGCTGGAGATCGTGGTCCTATCCTCGAAATCATCGTGTCCCGTATGAACTACATTGCTTCCTCGACCAAGAATGCCGTTCGTCTCCTGGGCATGTCAACTGCTTGCGCCAATGCGACAGACCTGGGTAACTGGTTAGGTGTCAAAGAAGGTCTTTTCAACTTCAAGCACTCGGTTCGACCGGTTCCTTTGGAGCTGTACATTGATGGCTTCCCAGAAGTCAGGGGATTCTGTCCCTTGATGCAGTCTATGAATCGTCCCACCTTCTTGGCTGTTAAGAATCACAGTCCTGACAAGCCTGTCATTGTTTTCGTTCCCTCTCGACGACAGACTCGTCTGACTGCCAAGGATCTCATCAACTTTTGCGGTATGGAAGATAACCCTCGTCGATTCCTTCACATGGACGAAGATGATTTGCAGCTTAACCTTGCTCGAGTCAAGGACGACGCTCTGAAGGAGGCTATCAACTTTGGAATTGGTCTGCATCATGCTGGCCTAGTTGAGTCAGATCGCCAACTTGCTGAAGAGCTGTTCTTGAACAACAAGATACAGATCCTGGTCGCTACTAGTACTCTCGCCTGGGGTGTCAACTTGCCTGCTCATCTGGTTGTGGTCAAAGGCACACAATTCTTCGATGCCAAGATTGAAGCATACAAAGACATGGACTTGACTGATGTGCTGCAAATGCTTGGACGTGCAGGTCGTCCTCAGTTTGACAACTCAGGAGTTGCACGTATCTTTACGCAGGATTCCAAGAAGGACTTCTACAAGCACTTCCTCCATACTGGCTTCCCAGTGGAGTCTTCGCTTCACACTGTTTTGGATAACCATCTTTGCGCCGAAGTCTCGGCCGAGACCATTGTTACCAAACAGGACGCACTCGACTATCTTACATGGACATTCTTCTTCCGACGACTGCACAAGAATCCGTCATACTACGGACTCGAGATTTCTGCTGAGGAGCATAATAGCATCGCTGCTCAGCAGCTTGCTAATGAATACATGATTGAGATGGTTAGCAAGTCACTCAACGAACTTGCTGACTCGAAATGTGTCGAGGTGTTCCCCAATGGCGACGTTGATCCCACACCTCTTGGCAAGATCATGAGTTACTACTATCTCTCGCACAAGACGATCCGTCACCTTGTCAAGCACGCGAAAGCTCAAGCCTCATTCCTCGACGTCTTGTCATGGATGTCCCGCGCTACCGAGTACGACGAACTCCCCGTGCGCCATAATGAAGATCTCATTAACAACACACTTTCGGACAACTTGCCGTTCCCTGGCCACGCCTTTGGGCTGCCTATGTGGGATCCCCATGTGAAGGCTTTCCTACTTCTCCAGGCACATATGTCTCAGATAGACCTTCCAATCACTGATTATGTTGGTGATCAGACGAGTGTTCTTGATCAGGCTATCCGTGTTATACAGGCATCCATCGATGTTCTCACCGAGCTTGGTTATCTATCCAGTTGCCTGCAAATGATGGCCCTTCTACAGTCGATCAAGTCGGCTCGTTGGCCTACTGATGCACCAGTTTCCATCCTACCTACGGTCGAGCCCGACGTCAAGAACGATACGCCAATTGCTAAGATCAGCGCGCTGACTAGACCTCAGGCGATGCAACTTGCTAAGAAGCTTGGTGTACCTGCGAGCCAGCACAACCGTTTCGCTCGTGCTGTATCTATCCTGCCTAACGTTGAGGTATCTATTGCTGCAGCCACGGCACTCTCAGTGACCATTGGTCTTAAGCGCCTCAACCAGCTTGTCGAGCGCGAGGCTCGCATCTACGCACCCAAGTTCCCCAAGCCACAAACAGAATCGTGGTTCGTTATCGTGGCTGATATAACACGCGACGAAGTCATTGCAGTGAAGCGTGTGGGTTGGACCACGAACCCCAATCGCAAGCTCGAGGCTGGTGGTCGACCTACGGCGAAGACAACCATCAAGCTCCCTCCCGCTCAGGCAGGCCAGGCCCGCAAGTTTGACGTTCTTGTTGTTAGCGATGCCTACCCGGGTCTTGAATATCGTGTTGAAGGTGTCGATATTCCTGCTCCGCCCACTGTGGATGATGCTGTGCAGTCGAAGAAAACGGATGCGTCTGGGTCGAAATGATGGAGCTGTGTTAGAACTGGGCGTTTATTCGAACCATGTGGGCATGACAGATACATTGAACGGTTCACGGAAATCCAGGTAGATCTATCAATTGAAGTAGAGAACTGTGCGTTTGTGCCTACTTATCAGACAAATCTGAGAGAGCACTCCTGTGATAGACTTTGGTACTCAACAGAAACCCAAGACGTCACATCGCTGTTCTGATGTTGTTGCATTATGTCCTTAAGTTTTGTGATAATACGGCATGCTACTATCAAACTTTGTCTTCACAGTAGGCTTGAATCCACCTGTTCTCAAGATCTCAACTATTCTAATCTCAGCACAGACACTGGTCCCATCTTATTCCTGGGTTGCTAGGCTAGCCCAGGATTTAATCCCCGAAGTCAATGACACCTACATTTCCTGCTGGAAATTCGACGAAGCAGTCATTTGCGAAGAAAGACCCTGATTGTCTTGACCACACTCGACGTTAGTTGTAAATTCCAGGGTCTTTCACGACTCATTTATCTATTAGCGCGTTCACAGCAAACATCTTAGCGAGCATTCATGCACTGCATTTCGACTGATATAATTTGCCATTAGGCCCAGTGTGTTTCTAAATGTCGAAACTTCGAATTCTTATCTCAGGCGGTGGTATTGCTGGTCCTTCAGCTGCCTTCTGGCTCTCCCGTCTCGGCCATTCCTGCACCATCATAGAAAGATTCCCCTCATTACGCACTGGAGGTCAACAGATTGACATTCGCGGCCAAGGTATCGAAGCTGCGAAGCGCATGGGAATTCTTGAAGAAATCCGAAATAAAGCGGTTGATGAAGATGGCTTGCAATGGGTTGATTCACAAGGGAAGCAAAAGGCTCTGCTTGAAAGGAATGATTCGGGGAAAGGGAGACAGTCGTTCACGAGTGAATTCGAAGTCATGAGAGGGGATTTATGCAAGATCATATACGAGTCGACGAGGGAAAGAGCCCAATATCGCTTTGGAACTTCGATTGGGAGTTTTGAGAATGTTGGCGATAAGGTTAACGTCGGATTTTCGGATGGAGCTGGTGAGAGCTACGATCTTGTCATCGCCGCAGACGGTCAAGGCTCGAGAGTCCGACGAAACTTATTCGCCGATGATCCTGAAGCAGTTCATGTGCGTGATCTCAATCTGAATGGATGCTACTACAATCTGCCACGGGAAGCACGCGATAAAAACCTTGCTACTGTATACAGCGCCCCAGGCCGCCGCGTGATCTCAACGCGTTGGCACTCGAAAAGCAGAGGCCAGGCCTATCTCATGACTATGTCTCATGTGGAAGAGCTGAAAGAGGTGATGCGTCAGGACGTCGATGCCCAGAAGAAGCTTTTTGCGGAGATTTTTAAGGATGCAGGATGGCAGGCTCCGAGACTCATCAAGGCTATGCTTGAGACCGAAGACTTTTACGCGCAGTCTATTGTACAAATTAAGACTAAAGCATGGTCTAGAGGGAGAGTTGTTCTACTGGGTGACGCAGGATATGCGCCATCTCCACTGACGGGTGTGGGAACTACACTCGCATTGATAGGAGCCTGTGTTCTCAGCGGAGAAATTGCGAGACATGGACATGATATACCCAGGGCTCTAAAAGCATATGAAGATACGTTGAGGCCGTATGTTGAGAAGTCTCAGAAACTGCCGTCGTTCATCCCTGGTATTGCATATCCGAAGACGAACTTTGGGATCAAATTGCAGTACTCGATCATTGGGCTTATCACCAAGCTTAAGATTGATAAGGCGATTCTCGCTATGCTACCGGAGGATAGAGGGACCTGGAGGATACCTGCTTATGAAGAACTGAGGGCTTTAGAGGGATGAGCTATGAGTTGTGATCTAGTCATACAGAGGCATCAGGAATAGACGTACTACAATTAAGGCACTCTCCGCTGATGACTAACTTGAAGCAATTTAAGGGTAACAATATCATAACTTAGAGAAATGTTAGTACATTTATCTCTTGTGATACTGTTTATGGTACTCAATATTCCCGAGTGAAGTTCATAAGAATGGCGTGTGGTGGGTGATTGTATTATCAGAATCAGAGTTGGGGCGTGCTGTCAATCTCACGGATGGATTGTGCGCATCCTCAACTTAATGTAGTGGCAATAGTGAGGGATTCCAGCTGTGAATATATTCCCAGAAGTGTATAAACAAAAGCTTGAGTGCTCAAAAACTATTGTGTTCATTCAAAACTCTCTCAGAATGAGTCATCTGCGTCCACGAGAAGTAAAAGTCAATATATACTATAAGTAAGGGGCAGTCTTCTTGTTACTAAAACCCTCTAGGCTCTGTTTCGCTCCTCAACACCTGCGAATATACTCACTCCGTCAACTAGATGGGTAGTGTGATGCATATAAGTCGCTTACTTTCATTTCCCTTCGAGTTGAGGGAGATGATATGGGGCTTTGCAGCTTCAACCGGAGATGCGAACGGACTATTGAGATGTTGTCGCCAGACCAGAGACGGGTCTTACCCTTACTGCCAGCTCCCTGATAACGTTAACGAGCTTCAGAAGCTCAAGATTCTAGTAGACTCAACATACGACCATGGAATTTGGCTCAAGTTTGATTTCTACTGGAAGCAGAACGGTCATGTCCGCGACGCTGTGAGCGCCGTCCGGGACATGGACGATCCCATGGTTTTGCGTCTTGGCAAGATGCGTAATATTGACGATATCATCGTGATACTGCGCGCTCCAAGACGGGGTTACTTTGTCGGAGCGTTTATGATGATGTTTGCAAAGATGGACGACGTCTATTTCTACATCTCCAGCAGGTCAGAGGTTCGGAAACGCAAGGGGTGGCACTCAGACGCCAAGATCACCATCAGGTTTACCACTGAAGGTGTACAGTCTGGCCAGTCAACGAGAGAAGCAAAGAACTTCTGGGAATGCCGAGCAACGAAGATACTGGAAGATCCATTAAGGAAGTATCTGAAGGACCGGGCGCAGATGCCCTACTCTATGAGTACTTTCTTGTTTTCTGGGCTAGACTCCCAAGCGTGCCCACGATTGTGTACGATAAAATGGTACAGAGTCATGGGCATCGAGGCTATCAGTTACCAGCTCGTAACAGAATACCCGATTATTTGCGAAAGCATTTCGAAGAGACACTTCGCAACTTCCAGAAAAACATCGCCACATATGCTGCCAGCATGCTAGTTGTCCGCCATGAAAGCTTAATCGATCTAAAATGGTCTGACGAGCTGGCCTGGGAGCATATCAGCTACCACACAAAAAGTATGAGGGCCAGGTATCAGTTTCTATTGGACACCCTGGGTGGCCCAGATGGAGGCTGTCTCAATATGCTGCGCTTGCATCCTTTCAAGACGATGGATTTCTCAGGTTCCAATTACTTCAGACCCCATGAATGGGTTGCTAGGCAGGACAAAGGTGGACTTGCTGGGGCTTCTAGTAAGATCAATCAGCGTCTACGAGCACTATCTGATCCTTACGCGTCAGAGGATGTTCTCCGTCTGCGACAAACCTGTTCACATCTCCGTGCGGTGCACTGGGCTACTGCTTCTTTACAAATGCCTCCTGAGTCTCGTTCTCCCTCTCTATGGTTAGACCACTACCCCAACGTTATTCGGTGCCACTGGAATGTCAGGAGTCTAGTCGAGTGGAGTTTTCGATGGGAGGCAAAGAAGCGTCGGTACACAGGGGCAAATTCCTCAGAAAAGATCGGGTGCTGCGTTTATGCCGACGGTGGGAATGCATGGGGTGCTGTCAAGGCTCGTTACATTGCATGAGCGAGCTTGCGTCCCCTTGCGAGCAAAGGCGTCTCAGAAGTACGTATGCCTTCATTCAGGACTACGATTCCGATGATGCATATGACCAGTTGCAGTCAGAGGACAGTAGAATCGATCGGCCAGTGATAATAAGTCGAGAGTGCATTCGGACAGCGAAGCTTAAGAATGGCGAGCGTTGGCTTGGTGGTTGGTGTCGCTATCGAAAGCTAGCTTCAGAGTATACAAGTTGGAACGTCGAGTCACGTTCCAAGGAAAATACTGAGGAGAAGGAGAAGTTCAAGTTTGTATGCTGCGCATACTCAGTTTAAAACTTTGTGTAATGGGTGAGTTGCTCCATGAAAAGACTTTCTCGCTTCAGAAATATGAGGCTACTGTCTAGTATAGTCTCGGGCAACATGTTCCTATTACAACAGTAATCACCAGAATTTATAGTCTGGAAACCTCATCAGCTATATCCATCTTTACACTTCTAGTCAAGCTATATGTATAATAGAATACATATGATTGTAGTTGAACTTATCTTCGAACATGTAATCTTGAGTTCTAGGGTGACACTTTAATTTTGGTATGCTGGGATATGTATCAGATTGAGTGGATGTCACCAACAGAGCCGGCAGGTTGGTTCTTAATGAGAGCGGCTCTACGGTTCGTCATTCCGAGTTACGTTTATCGAGACGGACTTATCGGGCCGTGAGACCTTGTTTTGCACAGCATTAACTTCGTGTATCACACAAACAATGCTAGAGATGCAAAAACCGACATGTTACCGTACCATGACCCATGTTGTTTTTTATTGCTTTCTCTTGCTATGAGTGATTCTGTGCTTTACTCGCACAGTACTAATTGCATTTTTTTTTTTAATAATATGTTTCTATTTCTTTGATATTATCTGGAATGTTCTTCCAAGCCTTCTGTACTCCGTAGCTACAGTAGCAATGGCAGATGGCGCTACTCTCCCGATGTTGTATTGTCGATCTGTAGGGTAACGTTTTCTTAGCGCTGCACCTCAAACAGCTTGTGTTAGAGAGGTTACAAGGACTACGTTGCACTGGGAGATAAGCTCTGACAGACCCTTGTCAGGTAGGTTCATCCTTTATTCAAGCTTAGTGTTTACCTTCGAGCTTCGAACTCTATGCTTAAAACTTAATGCTGTGTATAGTTAATTTGAAGTTTAATCAGACTATCATTTGTGATAGTTCATAACCACGTATACCCGTCGTAACCATAGACAATGATTTTCGCAACGCAACCTAAGCGATATTCTTCAAATAAGTTCTGTTTCTTCGTTTCACAGCGTTTTACCGTCTCGAGTTGATTGTACGATGTTTGTCTTGATCTGACAGACAAGAAACACCAAACTTTTCGAAACACTCTCGTTTACATTTCTCGTCCGATATCATCTTCACATCGTAAAAAATAAACAACTCGTTTCAAGAGAATGCAACTCCCCGAGGAAAAAACTATCATCTTGGATAACCCCTTGAAACTAGACATCAAAATACGTCGGCCACACATACAAAATTCTCCCCCAGTCGGAGATGGCAATTGTACGGTTTCAGGTGAGGAAGCGGATCTGCCAAGACCACAGGAGAAAAAGAGAATTGAAATTCCCATCGTTCACCGGCGCCTACTTCTCCAAAAGAATAGACTCGCCGGTGCCTGGGATATTTTAGACTTGAACGGTGGATGGGAACGGTGGCGTAGGGGGGATCGCTCCAATGGGGTGTGCTCCGATATTAAAGGTGCCAAGGGGCTAGGTTTCACCGTTGGACGTCTACCCAATCATGGCAGCGTTCTCTAGAGCCTCAAACCGAACTTGGCAGGGGTTTAGCGTAACGCCTTGTTTTTTTGACAGCAGACCTCGTGTAGTGTAAGCCAGCCCTGGCCCAGGCCCAAGGGTTTCAATTTCCGCTATGCGTTTGCTGCAAGTGACTTTATTTTTCCGTCTATCAAAGCCTATGTCGTTATGGAGTACGCACCAAAGGCGAGACGCCTGAACTGCAAGGGACCCTTCTCCTGAGGGTAGATTTGTTCACTGATCTGATCTAGATTCAACTGTCACTCGCTGGAGATGGTCCCAGCACACCATGTTTGAGGTTATGGCATGGCTTCTTGACGAGATGAAGTCAACTGAACTGAAGTGAGCTGATCCTTGTGGTGGGACTGACCGTAGTTTCCGCCCTGGAGAGAAATGGGAATAGGAATAGGAACAGGAATAGATGGATCCAAGGCCTAATCTCAAGGCCTCGAGATTTGATATATAAGTCGGCATACTTCGTCGTCCCAATACCTTCTTTTCTTTCTCTCCACACTCGTCGTAGCAAAATCAGTCTTTCTTCTTTCTATCTTCACTTTCTTTCAATTTGGCTGTGCCAAACCTTCATTCTTTCCAACAAACCACCGAAGCTCGAACTTTTTTACTTCCGCGACTTCTCGCTTCATCCAATCCTTTAAACACCAACTCAAACATAACTATCTATCAAGATGCGTTTCTCCGCTTCCGCTGCCGCTCTGGCCATGGCCACCACCGTCTCGGCCCACGCTCAGGTCTACGGCCTCTGGGTCAACGGTGAGGACCAGGGTGATGGACGCAACGTCTACATCCGATCTCCCGCCAGCAACTCTCCCGTCAAGGACCTCACCAGCCCCGACCTCGTCTGCAACGTCAACGGTGGCAAGGCTGCCCCCAAGTTCGTCAAGGCTGCTTCCGGTGACGAGCTCACCTTCGAGTGGTACCACGACAACCGTGGCGACGACATCATTGACGGCTCTCACAAGGGTCCCATCATCACCTACATTGCTCCCTACACCGAGAACGACGGTACTGGTGCTATCTGGACCAAGATTGCCGAGGATGGTTACGATGGCAAGGAGTGGGCTGTTGACAAGCTCATCAAGGCCAAGGGCAAGTCCACCTTCACTCTTCCCTCTGCTCTGAAGGCTGGCAAGTACATTGTCCGCCAGGAGATCATTGCTCACCACGAGTCCGACGTTGCTTACGCCTCCAACCCCGCCCGTGGTGCTCAGTTCTACCCCTCGTGCGCTCAAGTTGAGGTCACTGGCTCTGGTTCCGCCGTCCCTGATGAGAAGTTCGACTTCAACAAGGGCTACACCTCCACCGACAAGGGCATTGTCTTCAACCTCTACGGTTCTTACACCACCTACGACATCCCCGGCCCTGCTGTCTGGAAGGGCACCTCTTCCGGCTCTGGTTCCGACTCTGGCTCTGCCCCCGAGACTCCTGCTGCTACATCCGCTGCCGCTGAAGCTCCCGCCGCCACCTCCGCTGCCGCTGAGGCTCCCGCCGCTACCCAGCCCGCTGGTGGCAACGCTGGCTCCGAGACTCAGGCTCCCGCCCCTACTCCTACCTTCGCCACCGTTGTCCGACCTTCCGAGGGTGCCTCTGCTCCCACTGACGCCCCCTCCGCTCCCGTCACTCCCCCCAAGACCGGCTGCTCTTCCAAGCGCCGCCGTGCTCGCCGCGCTGCCCGCCGATCCCTGTAAAGAGCTCGAAAGAGTTCTGAGCAGTGGGCCGTGAGTGACATGCGATACGTCCGTGACGTGTTCATGCCTTTCTTGGCCAGCAAAAACGGATTCGCTTCTCCCTAGTGGAGGGCGATGAAACTGCATCTTTGCAGATGGCTTTCTGTTTGTAAATAGATTGTGCTCTGGCTTTTCAGTTGCATATCATGTATAAATTTTATTACGACGATTGATCTAAAGTTTGTCTCTTTCCTCATTACCTTGTGACGTGACGCCAGAATTGTTCATTGAGTGCCCTGGGAGTTTTGTAAACAACAGTCGACGTTCGATGGCCTCGCTGTCCGTCATGCACTTATTTGTCTGTTGATGATCATTGATACTGATGAGTTATGAGCTGGCACATTGGACCGACTCATTATATGACTGACTCCCATGATTCTCTGCTCCAGTATCAGGGATATTGGGATGTCACAAATTAGACAATGGCATCTACAGACAAGCTGCATACTGCGAAGAGTCGGAACGTAGCGCATGTGTCACGGCCGGGAAAAGTGGATCATTCCGGGCCTCCTCCGTCTTCCTTAGGCAGATTAACAGCTTGTTAGGCCGTAATACGGTCCAACTCATCTTGCATATCGCCCTCTCATGACTGGCTTAGAAAGGCCTGCGGTCATAACATTGAGTTTGATCCGCGCAAACTTAATCGTCATAAGCGAATAGCACTACGATTTATTTTCGAGGGAGCAGAGACACCGAGTTTTGAGTATGTCAGCACTGCACATGTATATCAACATCACATCACATCACTAATGTTAACCAGCAGAGCAGCTATAAGCTTGTCAGGCATCAAAATATTGATTCATCGGCCAATAAGCTTCCTCAGGATGACCAAATATGTAATACTTTCCTCTAGCGTGATCTATCACTAAGTTCTTCACACATGAAACCTGGTCCCTGAAGATTTCACACCCTCTCGCGCTTGTGCAACATATCAGGAGCACGATTCGAGTCCACATATCACCGATAACATGTGAGTTTAAGAAAATGCAGCGCCATCACACTCTCCTTGATTGGATGTGATATGTGGAACAAAATCGACAGGTCAACATGGTTCGTAGGCCGAGAAAAGTGAGGCTGACGAGGAGCTAGGTTCGCCTCGAGCTCTGGGACGCTCGAATCATTGCTGCGGATACCCTCACTATTGTTTATAAAGTTCTCACACATTCGTTGTGCTTGTAGGACAGCGGGCGGTTGCGTAAACTTGAATTCTATGACCAGTTATTGGACCATTGGGCGATAGTGGATTAGCCGGTACATTCGTTGCGGCCCAATGTATCTTTGAACCGAAGACATTTGAACCTGAACTGGATGCGTAGTCAAATCCCGACCAGGTGCTTCTCCTCTCCAGATTGTATAACTTGAACTTAAACGAGCTCCATCGCCAAGCACAAGCCAGCTGATCGGTTCTTCGGTCATTGCACGCCCAGTAATCGCGTGTGACAAGCAAGTAGATCCCCAGGACCAGGTCACTATCGGCAATTAGACTACTATGAGTCTGCCACGTGGTGCGTCTAACAACCCCAGACTTATTCTATCAGTGCTCCAGTGCTTCTTGCGTGGACCTGGGATAGCCACTGGCGCGGCTCTGCGTCTAGACGACCAATCATCGCGAGGTCGGATCAACGACACACCAGATGTATCAGGGTTGAAAAGACGATGAAAGTGACTTCATTTGAAATTGACTTTCCCAACATTGGACAATATGCTTTCTCCATAATGTAGCGGTTGAAAGTTGAGGTGGATGTGTTGTCAGCGACAATGGCGTTATGCGCCAGAGGGAGCAAGCCTCACATTTAACGAGTCGAGAATCCAGACCTAATCTGCTCGATTAGGCATTATGTGAAACTTTTGTGAGAATTGTCAACTTTTGAACCCATGGTCTTGTGATGAGGGTACAGCGTGATGAGCCCTGCTATATGTGCCTCGCGAATTTGCGTCAAAGGCTGGTACTTGATCGCGAGCGGGCCAAATGCAGATATTCGTCATTAGATTCATCTCCCTGACTGTCTCTCGAATATAAATTGAGTCAAGAAAACTCGTTTTCATTTCAGCAGCTCGGAGAGGCATCAAAAGAACCCGGGACTCCGAATTCCGAAACGCCCCTTGATAGCCTCTTGAGTGATTAGATATTAGAGAGCCCAATGATTGGTAGAAAGCTTGGCAAAGTGGTTGCCCAAGGAGTGAGTGTTTGTACAGATACCCAGCTAACTCACACTCCTGGGTCCCTGCTGATCCAGACAGTGGCGCAAACAGTGGTTGAAATATTTTCGATGACTGTTCATTGCGCTTAACCTCTGGACATTGAAATCCGCGCATGTGAGTAGAGTTCCCTCGGCGTATTGGGCATCTTTTGCAGTCGCTTACCATGTCGTCGTGGCAAGTGGGCGTGAAAGGGCAACGCCCGTCATGACGTGGTGAAAAAGGGGGCGATGCTGAGGAAAGCCGTGCAGCTTCATCAAACTATTAGCTAGGCTTTGTTGGAGTCAATCACAGGGCTGTCGGCTAAACATCTGAACGTGAGCTCAGAAACGAAGCCAGGCAACCGCAGTGTACGTGCAGCACCTTTTGTTCGGGTGGTATGCTGCACAGCGACCAGCAAGACGCATGTCCTTATCCCTCACAATGGAAATATGTCCATTAGGACCATTCCACGTTTATGAAATAGACGTGTTCACAGAGCCATTCGGTCTGCGATTCAGGAAGGCCCGTAAGCGGGCATGCCGGGTAGCAAGTCGTAGCAGTAGCGATGGTTGGGAAAGGGTGATGATCCTTGTATGGGGACGGAGTACTCGAAATAATGTTTCTAGCAATCAACTTTCAGAAATCGGATATCCACCAACTAGTAAAGAGACACATGGGTACATTATTCTCCATTCGATCTGGCTGTGCAGACTTGGCTTGGGTGTTAAGGATTGTCTGCCTAGCAGCTTCTATGAGACATGCCGATTCTGCTGTTGGGCAGAGCGAGAAGACCGGCAAGCCGAAAGTGTGACTTTAATCCAGCGCGATAGGGCAGTGCAGTTATGATTCTCCCCTCTAATTTGGATAGTGTCTGCAGAACCAGCCTCGAGTAGAACCAGGGGCGGCACTCACACGGCGGCGCCCAACAATGATCTCAAGGTACGTCTGGCTATTGCCACAGTCCTTACTTTGGGCACGAATGTGGGCACCTAAGATCGTTGAAGGTATCAAGTTGTTTTTAAGCCGCATGCCGTGGTAGAGTATAGAAGGAGCCAGGAGGGTTTGTTGGTGATGAAGGACGAAGAAGACAACGATCAATGCAAACCTGTTTTCTTGCAACCATATACATGTCATGGATTCTCCAAAAACAACGGGTCTCAAACGCAGTAGTCGGGAGAATGTCTTGACACCTTCAATTCACAGTGGTCAGCCACGCACTGTATCCTTCAGTGGCGGCTATGCCTCCACGTACAGCACTGAAACAATAGGCCACAGTCAAGCGAGCACTTCCCCCGGCAATGTTCGCAATGGGAGTACAGCCGCCTCTACTGAGAATCGTATCAAAGAAGCCCAGGTATGGGCTTGGTTAAGGGATGCTGATCGGCCCTGGGAAGGTTTCGGTCTGCCGAACGTATCCAGTCCACAGGTCGTTCAAAAAGCAGCGGAGGTATTCCCCAGAACACGAGGAGGGAGACAACTCAATCTTTTCAAAGAGAACGGGACCAAAATGACCTAGGCAACAAAGCTCTGCTGGTGGCTTCAGGATACAGCTTATTCAGGGGACAGGGGGAGGGACCACTACCAAAAAGGCATTGTGCAGAACCTCTGGTAAGTTCACAGCCCGATCTGTTCGACAACATTCTAACATGCTGCCACCAGTAAAGTGGTCATGGTCTTTGTAGAGTCTCAACGCGAAAACAGGGAGCCAAAATGTCCTGTTGACTACTGCTTCAACTACGGACTTCATCGAATAGCCTGTCTTGCTCTCTTTCAATCTTTTTCTTTTTTGAGATACCTGATGCACAGGATATCACGCCACGTCTTATCCCGGCAAATAGCGTAATTGGACGTGCAACCGCACGATGCGGATATTTGGGATGCAAGGGATCCAAACATGGCCAATACTGCAGCAAACTAGCGAATTGTGGTGTCCGTGATCAAAAATAGTCAACGGCGCATGCGGCAGCGATTGTGACATGCGAGTTTAGTTTGCAGTAGTTTTTTGGAGGAAAGATGGGGGTACCGTGGCAGGCGTGGATGTTGGGATTGTTCAGCTGGTCAAGCACACCAACATCAATGCCACCATGAGTTACAAGGATGGATGAAGGACAGCGGGGTAACGGTAATTTGAACAGCATCAGGTTTTTTTTCACCTAGCCATTAGTGACATGAAGGAATACAAGATGATTGTGTACTTGTCTTGTATGCTTTATCCCTCCTTTTCATTGACAAGGTGTTGCTGTGTTGATAAATCAAGCCTGAAACATTCAGCGGATGCTGTGGGCAAAATGGACAGCTCAAGGATCAACCCTCCAACATTGTACTCATTGCATTCAGCCTCATCGGGGGTTTGCTAATCCCCGTGAGCGTTACATCTACTAGCTCTGCTTCCCCCGGAATTTCCTAGGATTTTCGGGGTTGCCGAAAGATTTTCTGCGATGAATCCCTTCTTCCTGCAATCGTTGCCCAGGCTCATCCTCAATTCATAACGTTCGTCTGTGACCGCTTGAGATACGAAAGTAATAGGTCCAGTAGTTTTGAGTGAAACTAGTTTGCCCTCTTACTTGTGTATAGCTGGCTAAGAAGGCAGTGAATCAGTAAGAGAGCATGCTGTTCTGTTGTGCGAATGATATCCATTCCATATCATTTCACACACAAATCCACGAGGAACTCCCCACAAGCAGGAAAAGGATCGACCGAACTGCAGCTACTTTGGATGTCGTAGGCACATGGTTGTTGTTGTCAGCCGCTGCCAATCTTTCCACGTCTTCCCTCGTTGCAGAATTGTGTTTCTTTTCACCCTTTTCCTGCCCATTGCGCGAAACCAAACAGCAGAACTGAAAATCCGGATATTTCATCTGAGCTTTGAAGTTTGGGCTTTTGTCCAAGCCAAAAGCTTTTAGTCAAGCCTTTTCCGATCAGTCGCCTCCGAAAGCATGCCGGGTCGCAACCTGACCAGAGTATTTCGACCAGTTTGTTGCGTTCCCTGAACCCAACCAAACCCAGCCAGGCGACGTATATAACTAGGTGAACACCGGATGGATCTTGATAGGATGTTTGCTTGGTCATCCCTTCTCGCAGGAGTAACCGCTGCCGCTGACATGCTGCCTTTGTGCGCACCATGCGAACCTTCTCATCGTAGGTACTCTACACTGATGATTTTGAACATGTCGTCATCCCAAGGATCCATCTCATAAATGCCTTTTGCCTCTGAACAATAAAATTCCGCCTAGGCATATGCCTCGTGACAGAAGACCCAGTCAACAGCAGCAAACCAGATGCCGAGGCGAGCAACTTGACTCCCATTCCCGGGTTGACCATGTTTCTTTCATGCCATGACAACCTCTCGTATCGCCTCAGTTGACATGAACCGACCCTCTCTTGTAATACCCCTTTCATTCTCCTAGCACATGTTGTCGTGGCCGACCCTCGCAAACCGGCAGAAGTTGCTGAGCCAATACGCTGGCAAACCCTACGTCGTCCAGCCTTCATCAAAGCAGCAATGCCTGACGAGTATCGGGCCCTTGAAAAGCAGTGATGCGGTGCAAAAAGCCGGGTTCATGAAGTGTTTCGTCTCTGCAATCTGATCAACCTTGCCCAAGCTTGCCACAAGCCCTTTGCCGCGTAGCAGAGAGATGGCGCATTAATACCCCTTTCATGCCCGCCATCCGATGCTTGCCAGTTAAAAGTTTCTTCATGAATCTATCGCCCACCAGATAAACCCATCGCCGCCTCTTACTATCAACAGTTCTCATACTTTCGCGATTAGTGGCTCCTCCCCTTGAGAATCCTCGCCGAACAACCATGAGCTCTTCAGGAGATCGCTACGCCAGAGATGCGAATGGGTTCTCGTCTCCGGACGCGGATATAACCCACAGCCATTCAAAGCGAGTACCGCAACCACAGCGCCAGACTATTGCACCCCGAGATGTCATGCTGCATCAACACCCGCTCCAAACTCAACATCCTGGAACAGCCTACCATCCGTATCAGAGCCGATCCTATCAACACACAGCCCCAAGCCAAGACAAGCTGCCATATACCTATGCTCCATCAACTCAGCCCGCCTACCAGGGGAGGTATGTGAGGGCGGAATCATTGGAAAGACGGCGACCACTTGCTAACCCATTTCGAATAGTCGTAATACCCAAGGATCCAACGATACTCCTGGCGATCAATACCAAGTAAATTTGCCTGGGGTTCAGCACTCGCTTGATGACCCTCGACAAAGAACAACCAACTTCGTTAACGGCCAGCAAGTTCGAATCGAATCATCCACTGATGTAGCCGAGCAGAACGGTATCAGACGTGGCACCAACACTATCTCACAATTTGACAACCAGTTCACTAGGACTGTTGACACCAACACTCCGGCCAGAAATGCTCAGAGTGGCGATCGACATCCTCAATATACTCGTCAGAGTTATCCTGGCTATCCCAGAACCCTCTACTATCACGCCCAGAACGATAGCTCGCCACATACACAGCGTTGAAAGGGAGTTCGAATTTAACAGAGTTCGAAGTCTGGGGATCAGCATGAGGTCTGATGGCAATTTGACATGTTATCTTATTGGTTTCTGCGTCGATCTGATATGTCCGCCGTCTTACGCATTGCTCTTTTTGTCGTTTATTGAAGAAACACCCTTGCTATGTGATTCTGGTGTTTTGGCTGGTTGGTACACCAGGGGCATGAACAGCTTTCATGATCAGATTGTTTTTCGAGTTCAAGGGAGTCTAGCCTGTTGTTTAGAAGTCTTATGATTTAAAAGACATATTTTCATCAATCGATGCAATTGATTCGGACAACCAGGGTCATCGCGAGACTAATGGTAAGAGGTTGGGTGGGTGGTGTCTTTCGTCCACCATCCAACTTCTCCAATAGATGTTGGCTGCATGAGAAAACAATAGCGCAACGCACCCGGAAATAGTGCATACACTCCATGCAAGTTCGCAGCTTCACACCCAAGACCTGCTAAACCTGACCACTTGACAGAGAGTGATTTCCTATTGCATATCACGCTGTTCGCTAATGGAGAGACTAGTGAATCAGTCAAGCCAACTGCGAATCATCGAGACGCCATTCCGCTGCACTTATCTCAATCTGTCTGTGATGAAGAACAGACATGCATTGATCGTGATGATCTTTGATAAATAAGTTGCTGGCTGAGTTAATGGCCGTCGTTGAGTCTGGCTTGGAGCCTAGCCATATTGGCCAACTTAATCTCGTGCATCCGCTCATAGTAGAGTGTTGGATGTGACCCCTGTAGATTAGAGCTCCGTGGCGGCGTAGTTAAACAGTCCACTGTCGTCTTTCATAGCGCAAAGCCTCTCAAGAAGGCCTTCAAGCCCCCAACTGCATTGAGATAGTGGTAGTCTTGTCGCATTAATGCCCGGACAGCCTGCAAAGCCTTGTAAGCTAATGGTAATGTGCGACAAAAGTTACGGTCTGTTGAGACCTGGCACCAAAAGGTGTGCTCTGACAGGGTGCCAGCCACCAACATCCATAGCTGGAAATCAGGCTGAGGGACATTTAGTGACAATCATCCCCCAATACATAAACATGGAGGGTCTGTCTCACACCACTATATAACTCCGGAGCTGGGAATGAAGAATCCGAGCTGAAACATGTATTCCTGGGGGCCGATGTATGCAGAATAGGGGAGTGGCTTGAAGGGAGAAGAAGTTAAGTAGTCCCATATGTCCACGGCTGCGGTTCCTTCACCTGAAACTCTTGCTTCTTCGCACGAAATGCGAGACTTTTGCAGCTTCGCACTGGTCAGTCTTTGTTGTCGAATGTTGACAGATCAAGGTCGCTACCATGGCACTGGCGAATCCCACGTCCACGTCAGGAGGTATGGCTTCAGCATTCTGTTCTGTTTCGCATCCGTTTCGTTTCGTTTCGTTTCGTTTCAATCCATAAAGAAGGCCTGGAATGTTCTCATGAATGAGAACATGCTGTGCGCCTCGCCCATAAGCATCTTCCACTTATGGGATCTCGTTTGGAAACTCTCCAATCGGTTGATGGCCCCCCCCCAGGCTGCCTTGCCCGGGCTCCTGTGTCATTGTACCAAGGACTCGAGGCGCCATCTGGTTGGATGCTGCCTGAGGACTTGGTAGCTTCGACATACGACGGCTCGATCACTCCAAGCCGACCAACGAGCACGCTCCCTTTTCTTTTTCTTCACGTCGATTGCTTCTTCTGTTGCTCCACTGCTCTCGAGTATCCTCCAACAAAATTCGAAGACTCCTGAGATGATCGGGGCTGCCTCTGCTTTGCGCCAGCACATGTACAGTAGCTTGTACCCCGGTCGTGAGCTTACTAGTTCGTTGAACGAAGTGACTCGTTTGCCGTCGCTTTTTTCAAACCTCATCCATCGATACCGGGACCATCATCAACTTTGACAACGAACCATATTGTTGAGCATTATTAGCATCGTCAACCTTCATCGTTTAATCACTTCTTCGGTTCCAATAAACAGCTGGGCGTGTGTGCCAAGACGTGCAAAAGCACCGTGATCTTAAACGGAGCCCCGTGTGTTATCACATCTGGCACCAGCCCTTTCCGGTCTTTTCTGTCAAGAGCAACGCCGCTCTGTCAATAGAATTCTCTGGCCACTCGTTGCATACTCCTTTCCAGTAACAGGAAGCATCTGGGTTGTAGCTTCCTTGTCGATACCCCTCGAACACCATCCCTTGGAAGTTCCCGTCTTGCGTGGCATCTTTCAACGTCTGATACAGCCGCCAGCATCAAAGACAAGGAGGATATTGATAGCTCAGAGGCTGTACTGGCATCATTCAGTGTGCTTGTATACCTCCTACCATGGATCCCCACCCTGAGATTCACGGGAAGCACGTGGCTCCGATGTGCACCACTTGCTCGCAAGCATGCGAGGGAAAGCAGGGCCGCTGGGTGTGCGTCAACTGTAACCGCCCCTATGAGCATAATCAAGGGGATCTCCAAATGGTGACCCAGGATAAGCCTACTACCTGTGGTAATGGGGTAGTCCTCCAACCTCTTTCAGGAACGCAAGAGCCCGGTCATCAAGCTCTCCCTCCCTGCCTCCCTCAGACGGCGGACGAGGATGAGGGCCCCAAGGTTTGGGTAAGTTGAAGTTCATTGCAGCTCTTTCAACAGAGAGCATACTGACAGAGACAGGATCCCCCTGGTGTTGTCGAAAAGGTCAGCCAGTCGAGTCATGTTCAGACCAGGGGTGGCTCCGCGCCCACACTCTCTCAGGTGCATGCCTTCCAAGGAAGCTGCGACAGGTCTGTCAAATGTGCTCCCATCCAGATAGTGACAAATCTAATGTTGAAGCAGTGTTGACTACGGACGGTGGGTTGTGGATGATGGTCTAGGTCAGGAAGGAGCTGAGCCAGACGAAACCTATGAACCGATGGCCCTCGATAACGACGATGAAGTACATAATGACGAGGCGTTTCGCTCTTGGATCGATGAAAGAACCAGACTGGGCATGAATGGAAGACAAAGTGACGTTGGCCACGTCTTGGATCGAGTCGCCTTTCTTGGTCTGGATCCAGACACTTCTTCGATCGCACTCCAAGACGACATGGTGCTTGAAATTTCCGATGACACAGATATGGAGGAGTGAAATAAGTCTTTCTAGCTTCTTGTCCTCGGCGAAATGAGGTGTAGGGGAGTAAACATGACGCTGGAGATTTCTAGAGGACACGGTAAGTTGTGCTCGTTCTCTTTTTTTGTCGTACCTGCTAAGCAACAGTCTTTCCAGTTTCCATACGTAAACGCCGATCGAAGGGCAGGCACCCCCCACTGCTGGCAGTTACGATATGAATAACCCGGAAAGAACCATTGCAGGCAGCGCAGACAGGCGTGGTGCTTCGGGTTGCATGATAGATGAAAGATTAAAAGGAGTGCAACGAAGACACTGAACGTTTTCAATGCTTATGATGGATGATAAAGACTATGATGGGGTAATTAGGGAATGCGTTGTTTGCTTTCGTTTGGAATTGGCTTGGCTTGGCTTGGGATGGGATGGCTTTCTCCTAGACTGTTCGAGCGTGGTGATTTCTTTGTTTCGGTTGTGTTGGTGATCTATTTGAAATGCGAGGCAAACTGCAATGATATCACTTTCTCTCAACGCCTGTTCAATTGCCTTTAAGACTCTGGTCCCGAAATTGAAAGCTCGCCATGTCTACGCAACCAGTTCGTAAATGATTCAGGCTGTGTAAAATGTTTGCGACTATTCTCCCTCCTTGCCATTGGGTATAATGATCATCGTCCAATTGGTGATGGCAACTGGTCAAGGTCGCCACAAGCTGCCACACCAGCTGTGCTTGGTAAAAGTCAGGCGTGGCAAAGAATGTATCAACTCCAATCATTGGGAAACGAACAGAGATCATCCCTGTGGCTGAGCCATGGCCGTGGGGTGTAGTCGATATTGTGTAAGTGGCATCTTTCAGTTCAGTAAGCCCTATCAATATCTCGCTCAGCCAGATAGATCTAGGCAACACAGCAAAAAATAATAATGTAAGTGGCATCTTGAAGTCTTTTGTGCTCAAACACTTGAGTAGCACAAGCAGAGATGGGCGAAACGAAGAGATGGATGAGAAGGAGAGAGCGGGGAAGGAAACATGAGAAATAAATAAATGGGATAAAACAGGGGAAATGATAAACGAGACCAAATGGCGCACTTGGTGAAGCCACTTCGTGAAAGCCCGGGGTAATCGCCTGAAATCACCGGTCCGCCGGCCCCACTCCGCCGGGATCATTAGCTGCCTCCGGCATTTTGCATTCTTTTGGGTACCCGCTTACGTTTGCTTGTTGCAAACACATACCCTGGGAATCACCAAACCGGGCGTTCGGCTCTTCATATTTATAGCTGTGTCTCAAAATATTTTTGCTGGACACGAGGAAACACCGGAACTCGTGTCAGACCGCCTTCGGAGAAGCCGGGCTCAGCTTGGTCCATTCATGACTGCAGATCGCCTGTCGTCAGTCATTCTCGAGCTGGGCATTCCGCTGGTTGATCGTCGAGGGTCAAGTTGATTGTTGAGGATTTATAACCTTTTCTGTGTCTGAACCTTTCGCTGGAGCTTCGTTGCCTACACATCAATCCACGAACATATTAGCTCCTTCGGCAATGAGTCACATTAGTGAGTCGCAGCTGCATGGTGAAAGACTTTCAACACAATATATAGATAATCGCCAGATAATCTTTGACTGTTGTTCACGCTGTTTTCATGGTGGTACAACATTAAGATTTTGAATCTTCTGTTTGATCTGACCTTTCACAACAAAACCTCGACCTATCAAGTTCATCTTGCCACCATCACCCACCCTACTAGGTATCAACAGAGGCGACAAAATGAAGCCTGTGAAACTAGACGGAAGAATAGGAGAGGGCGGCGGACAGGTTGTAAGAGTCGCAATAGCTATAGCTGCCTTGACGGGACAGGCTGTCACCATCACCAACGTCAGAGGAAATCGAGAACGTGGAGGTGATTGATGCCTAGACATGTACTGCAACGCCACCAGCTGATATCCCCCAGGTCTCAAGAGCCAACACGTCACGAGCATTCAGTTCCTCGCGGAGATAACAGATGCAGATGTCGAGGGCCTAAGTATAGGTTCCAAGACCATAACCTTCGCTCCACGACGAGGACCCACAGAACTATATCAACGCAATATCAATATATATGCAGAGTCAGGTTCTGCCAGTGCTCTCCTAATATTGCAAGCTGTCCTCCCATTCTTGATTTTTGCAGGCAATGATTCTGAGGAGCCAGTCGAACTTTCAATATCTGGCGGATCCAATGTGTCCTTTTCGCTCAGTTTCGAGTATCTTGACCAAGTTCTTTTACCAACATTAGAGGAACGATTTGGTATTCAGACTGAAAGGACTTTGGAACGACGTGGATGGAGCCTCGGACCCCAGTCCAGAGGCCAAATACACCTAAAGTTTCACCCATTGAAAATTGGACAACCCTTACGATACAGAGCCCCAGAGCAACGCAAATATCCTGAATCCTTTGAGGTCAAGTCTATCAGTGTCAGCATGGTGGTACCTGGCAGCGCACATGAGAGACTCCAGGCATCACTGGCAAGGGACTTGGAGGACTTGTTTTCTGGGGCAGACGTCCATTTCAAGCATGTTGAAGACACGAATCTCAATTCACGGTGGTACATACTCCTTGTAGCCCATTCCATATCTGGAATCCGATGGGGGTACGACTGGCTTGGATCAATACCGAAGAAGACGAAGAACAGGGATATGTTCGCAGATCAAGTATCAAGAAAGCTGTGTCGGGGTTTGTACGATGAGGTGGCTGTTGGTGGTCAAGTGGACGTTCATCTTCAAGATCAAGTGGTCGTTTTCCAAGCACTCTGTGCTGGATACTCTTCGTTCCCTCGAGGAGATGCCCCAGATGAGCCCCCACCTGACACACTAATCGATGCCATGGGAAACCTGGATATTGGTACTGGCAGAATGAGAAAGGAAAAGACGCACGAGCCCTTTGGTTACGGCTCTCTTCATACGAAGACAGCAAGATGGGTTGCGAGTGAGATGTTACCGAGCGTGGAGTTTTACAACAAAGGCGATCTGGTGAAAGGCGCGGGTATATCAATGCAGTAGACTCTGTTGAGAGCCTGATATTGCATGCTCATGACTCAACAGCAGTTCATCACAAACGAGCATGAATCTGGTTAGATAAGGCTAAAACACCAATGAAAGCATGCATTTTGCTGAGCGGTGTGGGTTGGGATGTGACGTGGCTGCCTGAGGATGGCCTCACAGACGAGCAAAAGATTTAACTAGGTGAGAAGGACGCTGTATAACACTATATTTTCTGTTGGGTATAAGTTGGCCATCTCCCGCCGAACCCAACTTGGTCTCTGGTTGATACCACCATAACGTATCCAACCCTTAGTGTTCTCATAGCTGGCCTCGATAATCATGGCCGTTGCACTTTAACTACACACTACGCCAAAAACAATGCCCGTTAGGACGAAGGAACATTGCCAAACCGGAACTGCGACCATCCGAAGCTCCCTTCATGTAAAGTCCATATCTGCTTTCCCCGGTCTTCGCCGGCGGCGCCTGCAGCGATAAAAACTGGCATGAGGTGATCCATGAATGGGTGTGCTTGTTTCGCATCTCCCCGCTTACATATCGCCGCCATTTTTTCCTCTCGGACAGCTGGATCGACCTCCACAGCCTCCTTGAGAGCGTTATCGAAGCTCACAACATATGGCAGTGGCTCTGTGTTACCCTCGAACATATGGTGCATGTCACGTAAGTTGTGTGCTGACATGCCGGCTCCGATGATGACTATTCCCTCGTCCCGAAGTGCAGATACAGCACGTCCGAGAGCGTAGTGAGCATGGGGATCTTCATTTTTGAAGAGGGAGACTTGAACCAAAGGCACATTGAGAGGATTTGTTTCCGGGTTGAAAGCTGCAACCGTTAGAGCTTTTGATGCAGATATTCATTGTTCAGACAAACGTACCAACATGGAAGCCAGAAAATACGCCATGATCAAGACCCCGCTTCATTCCATAGGATTGGATACCTGCTTCTGAAAGCATGACCATAATCTTGCTAGCAAGCTCAGGGCTACCCTTGTTCGGATATTGAGCTTTATAAAAGTGATCAGGGAATCCATAGAAGCTGGAAGTGTTAACATAGACTTTGTGAAACGTGGGGTAATGTGACGCACTCATAGATAAGAGGAGTGTCTACAGCGTTGTTAACATGAATAGCGCGCTCCTCTCCCATCCAATGTGCCGAGAAGACGACTACGGCTTTTGGCTTAACTTCCTGTGTTATTTCCCTTCCAATTTTCTGAAGGACTGGATACACGGGATGCTTTGTGTTATATTGGACATCAGGCTTGAAGCATGTCAGTAGCTATCCGGTTGAGATCTGACTTCAGTAGACTCACACCACCATGGCTGAAGAAGTATACAGGCGCCTTTGTTGCTACAGTTGTCTTTATTGAAGATGCTGCATCCTTTTGTGAGTTGTACCAATCAAAGCCTGCCCTCTGCAGAGTTGATGAGAAGGCTTTGAGTGGTGAAGCGCCAAACAAAGCAACCATGGCCACGGCAATAGAGACGAAGCCGATCAATGATCGGAAAGATAGGAATTGGGTCATATTGAACAACGAGAACTTTTGGCAGCAACTCTTGAGTTACTGATCGACCCAGGGTTGCTTAGAACAGATGTCTTCCTTTTACAGTTGTAAGTGTATATCCGAATATCCATCTCGGGAGAGGCCGGCCCTGGCAGATCCATCAGTGGATCTGGCTGAGCTGAAGTGGGATGAATTTGATGCTGAATCAGCTCATCGCGGATATCTTGTCTACGTAGCCGATTGTGGAGAGATCTGAGACATGGTTGCGCTTTTATGCTATGATACCTGAGCTGGAATTCGATTTATGAACGTTGTCATTAAAAGCTGGAGCCCGTATAATAGACTGGGTGAACTTATGCAAACGAATAGAAAGCTCTAGTCACAAACATAATCAAAGTTCGTGAACCAATCACCGCTGACTACAATGACCACACAAACTTAGAAGGACGCATGATAAACGAATCAAGCAAACTTGAGTATCAGAATTGCTAAAATGCAAAGGGCGTAGAACAAAGACTGAAGCTACCATGTACCTAACATAAATTGGCTGTTGCAGCTTGCAAGCTCAAGCTCCCGTCCTCACGGAACCGGATAAACCAGCCCCACAACTGCACCAACACAGGTACGTTCAGTGGTCGGTTGCCTGTGCAACTGCCAGATTAGCCCGCCAAAAATTGGAAGTCAACTTCAGAAACTGCTACTGGGCATGTGAACAGGCGGCTTGTCCAACCATCATCAACCTCAACTCCTTTCTTGCAGACAAACATCACCATCTCGGGTTCGTACCTCCCACGGTATCCGTACGGCCAATCGATTCGGCACCCCCCTCCTTGCCCTTTGTCGGCTCCGTCTACCACCAAAGCTTTCATCATGGCTCCTCTCATTCTACACAACGTTCCTGACGATGAGTGTTACGTTGGGGATGATGGTGTGAAGCGACCATATGCCATGTATTTCAACCAGTATGGCTTCCTTTCTGCCCATTTGAATCAATGCTAATGTAACGCGCAATAGACAAGATGCTCCCCAAGGAAGCGCACGATCACGTCGCAGCGCCGCCGAGTCTGGATCGTTCGGTAAATCCACACGTCGCTCACGATCGCGTACTGGAACACCCGCGCGCAGTCGCGAAAATCCTACACTAGCTGCTGCAGACAAGCTCTTTGGCGACTGGGTCTCAAACCAGGCTGCAACAGCGCCATCTCAAACTGTTCAGCGTAAGAGCAGTGGTTTGATGCAGGAAGAGGTTCCGGTCAAGCGATCTGTTACTTCCACACCTGTCGAGCTCATCCTTCGCGGCTACCGATCATCAACACAGCAGTACGCTGCTATCTCCCACTATGAATCCCTTGCCGGTGCAATCCTGGAGGATTACCCTCGCGAACCTCCTGCCAGCCAACGCCGATACAAATCTGAGTTGCGCGACCCTGCATTTACGCGACGTCGCAACCTCACAGCAGATGAGCGAGCTATGGTGAACCGCGCAGATGGCGGAGAACACTGGGTGAAGGTCACCTTCGAAAGCAGAGAAGCTGCCGAAGCTGCTACTTTTGCCAGCCCTCAACGGATACTGGGTCATCTGGTTTATGCTGAGCCATACCGAGGTGTTCCTCCCGCCAAAGACGAGGCTTGTCCCGATATCGAGGTCGTCTCAGACCATTCACGCTCACAAAGTATGCCTGCTGCTGTTCCCACTGCAAATGGTCGCAAGAGCTTCAGTGGGCCTACATCGTTTAATAGCCGTCTCCTTGATCTCTCTCCGCCTCATTCGCAGACATCAAGCTTTACCATGGATACTGGAACTATCAGCAATTCCCATGCTTCTACTGATACGATCACTGAGCCTTTCCCTCTTCCTCAAGCTACCACATCAAGCATCGAGCCCATGGAGATCCACGATGGCGACAGCGTTTTCTGCCGCCGCATCCCTACTGCCCGTCGCGCTACCATTCTTCCCGCCGAGCAAGCTCTCCTACCTCAACAGACCATGATGCAACGGGCCGTCAATGCTATTCCCTTTGTGAAGTGGTTCGGTGGCAGCATGATCGGTAACGAAGTGCCGCGAACCGAAACCGGCGAATTTGACTGGAGCAAGGCCAGTCTTTACTGGAAGCTTATCTGGTGGCTCGACGCTACTTTTGGACTGTTCAGTGGCGATGTGCTCAATGCCGACAAGGACGACTAGAGGACGTTCGGTCGGCGTTGGAAGCCCAAGGTATTCAAAACAGCGTCCAAACGAAAGGGGTCGACGTCTAAACGACGACGATCGTCGAGCGGCCGTGATAGAATGTACGAGAGACGAAGAATTTGATCATTGACCACGGCGTAATAACGATCATGGCGTCAGGCGTGTTATGGAATTGGGACAGTGTCTGGTTTAGTCGACATGCTTAATAGATCGAGGGTGGAAAATCCACATAATGTTCTGTACACTATCAAACAAGAGCAAAGTACTCTTGCAAATCTATTGCCGCCTCTCCGTGAAGAGAATATTTCCCAAATGTCCGTATAAACGCCCTTGTAGATGAAACCCGAACACGAGGATAAGTCATTTTCACCGCTTCATCAGTTTCAGCTTGGACTTCTATCTTCATCACCGCTCCATGCAGCTGCTGAGCTAGCGTCTGTGATGAGTGGCTGCGAATTCGCCCTTTTTCTCACCGAACTTGGTGATCCTGACCGACCCCTCGTTTCCTCCTCTTGCACATTCTCTTTTTCATGCTCGCCATCCCCGTTCTGCTGCTCTTCCGCTCCTGCATCAGCTTCCACGACAGGCATCAGTAGCTCCGACCTGTTCAAATCGTCATCTCCGTTTTCAAGCCCTTCTGCTCGACCCCCTAGAGAATCATATGTCACATCTGTTGGAATCCGACGAATAGGCTGTGGTGAAAACGGCCTTGCATTGCGGGGTTTGTTGAAGTCTGTTGAGAAGACGCTGTCGCTGTCATTCATAACGCCGCCGCTGGGTCTAGAGTCAGATGCCAGTGCTGCTAGAGATTGATATCGTTCCGTTTCCATGAGAAGACTGTCCCCTCTAGCGTGACTCCGGGATGGATCTGATCCTGTGTCGGCGAGTATGCTCTTAGGAGGGAGGATAGAGAAGAGCTTGGGTGTGTCGCCGCTACCGCCACTGCCCAGGTTTGCAATGTCTTCCTCCGTTGCAAATAGGTCTTGACCCTTTTCAAGAAGATCGTCCAGACCGCCTCCACTCCAGCCTTTCCTCGCTAGACCTTCGAATATGTCTACCTCTGCACGTACAAGACTGCAACTTGCTTCGACAATCCTTCCACTTGTCTCCTGACTCTCCCTCAATAACGTCCGTGCATGGTCGGCATGTAACGTCGTTAAACCGTCCAATTTTGTCGTCAATTCAACTAAATGTGCCCTAAATCGACCAACGTCTCGTCTCCGCTGTTTATGCAGTTTCATCCCTTCTTTCTCCAGTCGTTTGATTTCTTTGCTTTGTGCCTTGATCTTTTGTTTATACGTCTCCTCTTCATCGTCAATAACGGTCTGCCACTTGTCCAGGTCGTGGAGCAGTGGTACTTCGAAGGATCGGTATACTGTCTCAGAAAGGATCTGTTGGTGGTTTGCAACAAGGTAGTGTACTCCAGAGGCGGACAAAAGCGTATCGGCTGTGCAGGAACCCTTGGTTGTAAAGCTTGCTGTCATATTAGTCCCAGAGGGACCGATGGGCTCGGCGCGAGCTTCCTTTAACCTGGCGCATGCTTCAAGTGCTGATCCAAATGTCGATGCAGCTGTTGATAATGCGGCGAGTGCTAGTCGGTAGCCTTTTGCGGAGGCGACAAGATCGGAGTAAGCTTGCTGAGAGAGCTCCAGGTCGGCTTTTGTGAGGACAGCATGTGAAGATCGTGGGGGTGGCGGCAAAGGCAGATTATACTGAGATAACGGATTTGCGGTCGATGCAAGAGAATAGACTGGCGATCCCGGAACGGGCGGTAGTTGTGACGGTGTCGGCGACACTGGACGCGATGTTGTTTCGGAGGCCATATTTGTTTACTTTCGGCGGTCGATCATCAGGGTTGTTCGGCTTGTGAGACTGATTCTTCAGAGCGCACAAACAACACAACTTCGAGTATCTTTGTGTGCTTCCACAATAATGAAGTCGATGTGTCAATTTGGATTTGCCGAGTGACGGTCAAGGTTATCGATTCTACCAAGGTTTCGGTTGGCGAATGTTGGAGAAGAAGTGGTCCAGGATCAAGGGTCTGTTGTTTCGAGCCCATCCCCCCACCGATAGAAGGTTCGCGTGCGCTAGGCGTTAGGGCACTTAGTGGCCCGGCCTTATCATGCAATTCGGTAGGGCGTTCTGAGGCGCTCAGTGGTGGAGCGCACGTCATTTGGCGGGCATCCCATCCATCCATACGGAGATTTTGGAGATCCTTTGGCATCACGAGGTTTTGATGAGCGATATCAGTTATGGAGCACGCGGCATATGCAGTCGATATGATTGGCCTCTTCGCAGCTCGTGGTAGCATAATGTGATATCAAGTTTTGGAAACCTTTGGCGGTTGGTAGACTGTATATTGTCTTCTATTTCCCTCAGAGAGTGCTCTGTTTTTCAAAGGTTTATAAGTCTATACTATATGAGGCCGATACCATAACTTTAGTTCTTGGGAGGCAATTGCTTTCTCAGGAACGCCTCAACCTCGTCAAGCTCCTCCAGACAAGCAGAGTGACCCATACCACTATCAATAGTTAGTAATGATTTGTTAATATGGCACTGGTCACTTACGGGTAGGTCTTGAATGACACATCGTAGCCAAGCTCCTTAAGCAGGTCGGCACTCAGCTTTCCACGCTGAAAAGGGACAATAGGGTCCGCATCACCATGGAACATCATCACGGGAGTCTGGCGGTTGGCATCGGTGGGCTTGACAAGGTCGGCAAAAGTTTTGGAGAGGAGAAGCCATGATGAAAGGCCGACGATACCGCCCAGCTTGCTTGTGCAGGTAAGGCCAGCAAGGAGAGACATGGCGCCTCCCTGGGAGAATCCTCCGAGAACAATACGCTCAGGGGGGATGCCAGAGTTGACCTCCTCTTGGATGAGATCGTGGAAGTATTTTTGGCTTCGCTTGATACCCTCTGTATCCTCATTGCGGACCAGACTGTCAACATCTCCGCCAAGTTGTTTCTGTTTCGTGTTAGGGTAGTCAATTAAATGTTCCAGAGGAACTTACAACGTCAAACCATCCAGGCATTCTCATTCCCATATTCTAAACGTGTTAGTTGAGTCTTGAACACGCTCCTCGAAGGTCAACTCACCACGGTGATGGGGATCTCAGGAGCATGAGGCAGAATGAACTTGACTTCATTAAGCTTCTCTCGTCGGCGCCAGTTCTCAACAGCGCTTGCCCAACCATGGCCAGTGTCACCCAGGCCATGCACAAATATGACGGTAGCCGTGTGGCGGGATGCCGCAGGGAAAACGAGAGGAAGTTTTCCTGACATCCTGACTTCTGACTGAGTCTCTGGTTCGGTCCTGGTGGAGAATGATTTGAATATAAAGAGAAACGCTAATGGAGCAACAAATATGCAAAAGTAGCGAAGGAAGTGCCTGTAGGATATTGAATCGTTGTCGGTTTGCTGTGGTTGATTGGACATGAATGGAAGGGTGGAAGTTAGGGTGTCCAATGATTGTGTTAATATCAAGTGGAGAGTTTAGTGGCAGATACAAGTAGAAGCTAAGAGTAGCCTCTGACAAGCTGATTACCCTGCACTCGGCCCACTGATTTACTGCTGAACTACATGTTATTCCAAGATATAGTATTAACCAATATTGATGATTCGAAGACAGAACAAAGCATGAATAGGAGCTCCTTGTATTCTAGCTACCAATGATTAATCAAGTGAAAGTGACTTAACTCCTATCATCGCGTCGGTCGAAGGAATGCTAATACCGTCATTTTAAACAGGCGAGAACTGTTAGAGTGTAAGAAGATTGAAGCAATTCTACGATGTTATCTTTTCCCATGCTAATCGATATGTGATATGTTGGATAAATGTAATTGGGAAAACATGACATGCATATATTAATTCCAACAGCCAGAAAGCTTGGAAAGTTCACACGAGAGTTACGCTAACTACAAGACCTTACTGTGAGTATCTCGAGCAACATGAAGAAAGGCGAAGCTAGGTTCCTTGATATGGAAGTTGTTCCATGCAATTATATCATATGGTATATTGCCACTAGCATCCTACCGAAAGTGATTGGTAACAGAGAAGGAGAAAGGAGAAGACATAACGTTAACAGCTGGAGACTTATACTAGGACTGCCGAACCTCAACACACGAATAGCGCATATTCGTTCTTCTGAGCTTTCCGAGGCGCTTATGGAACCCAGTGACTTTACAGATACTAGATATCAGTCGCTTCACTACTGTAAGTGGTAATAAACTACGTGATCACTTGTACCAGGTTCCAGTCCTCGAAACGAGGAGTAATACTGGAGTATTATGGATGAGGTAACTACACAACAAGGAACTTAAAGTATATTAATTGGGTGCTACTTGCGGACTTTCTGCACTGAAAAGATGTAATACTATCAATGCTATAAAAGTATTATTCAGAAATCTCTGTCCTGTGCTTGTTTGGCTTCAGTGTGCCATCCGAAGCTATGTCAGTTGGCAGTTGGAGGTTGGAGTTATGTGGACCTTTCTTGTACCTCGAGGTGATGAACCTTTCGACCATGGACCTTCGAGGGCCTTATTGAAGAAGAAAAATCTTCAAATTGGGCAGGGAGGACTGCATGAGCACAAAGGGGCATTTGATGCCAAGGAGGAAAGAACCTTGGCATGTCCTTACATAGCCATATAGCCCATAATGTCTCCTGGTAAGGAGAGAGAGAGTCTCAATCTATTAAGAAAGACTTGGATCATCGAGCCCCTGGACTGATAAAGGTTCGGAAAGAAATATAAGGGAATATAACCTCGACAACTATCAGGGGCCGATACCAAAATCCAAAACCTTGGAGCGATTCTTGACGTGTGGCTTTCTGGTGCTCTTCTTGAAAGTCACGATAAACTCAACCGCCAGAAGAGGAGCCGCATATTAGTAAGTTTGTTCGTGAGCGACAACACTCTCTCAAGCCTCCACCATCACTAGAATCAACGTCAAGACATATATCAACTCTGAGGCTTCATCTTATGGAAACGATTAAACAGACTGGAGGATAACGATGGCCGAGGGGCATAGTAGACAACCTAGACAAATATTTCCCTAAAGCAACAGTAGATGGCCGTTTAGGACCTCAACAATTAACTTCATACATAACAAGACTGACATTCATGGATGGAATCATCAGGATGAACTAAACTGCTGGGAATTTGGCAGAATCCTTCATATGACCCTGGAGCCACCCCGTCACAGCCTATTCCAGACAGATTCTCTTATTTACAAGGCCCAACGGATTTGATCTGGCTCAAATGCGTTTCCTAGCAAGATTGTGCTCAGCAAGAAGTCTGCTCAAGCCCACGAAGAACCAACTATCTTCACGAAGCTTAGCAACAGGCTAATAGCAAAGCTAAAATGATATAAAGGCCAATCCAGCCGCAAGGAGACACACCTTGTGCAATGTGTTGTGCATTACCGCGAGCATCATGAAACAGAATTAAGTAATACTTATCGAGGTTGTCAGGCTGAAGGAGGCCATCCGCTCGTCAATTATCCCCAAAAGATATGCAAAAGATGGTCAAACAGTTCTTGCGCCATGTACAGATCAACATCCAAGTGGCGTCTCAAAGCTTTCAAGCGCCCCAGAGGCGTTTCTCTCACTCCACCCTCCCTTCACTTCAGGTATCCCGCCCAATGCTCCTAGGGAGTATCTATGTTAGACCATTTAATACCACATAAAAGCCAGTATCGTTTCATAAACTATTCTCTCTAATTGTCTAACAGTGTTCACTTCTCATATTTTTGCATTGCTAAAGACAGCTTGTTACGACAAGAGCATACGCGTGTCTTCCTCGGCCATGTTCGGTAACTCAAACTCCACGTTGAACGATATGTAACGTGGCACCTAGCCGGCAATAAGAAAAGACTCTTGGTTGTTTGACGAAGCCACTGTCAACGGTCAATAGACCCGTTAAGGAATTAGCCACTCAATCAAATGTCCGAAATATTCGAGCTAAAGTCTAGGCAGTCTAACTTTCAACGCCGTCGCTATTCATTCATCAACAAACAGGGTTCAGGCTTTGAGAAGGAAAAGTTTGCAACCGCCCGTTCCGTTCCTGACTAGAAGAAGCACGTAACAGGTTCTGGAAGAAATTTGAATACTGAGGGTCTAGACCAAGAAGCACGGGCGCATGTGCTTGACGTTGGGCGCTGTGAAGGCGTTCACAGGGCGATCGTGCGAGTCCAAGCCCATTGAAGTGTCACTGACTCTCCGGGATATGTCAGGCATAATTCGGGGTCCAATTGCACAAGTGAGTCATCTTATTTCCAGCCAACATGGAATTACCCGGTCTCAACAACTTGGACGCCGTACACGTCCTTTTGGTGTGGTACAAGGCGGTACATGAGGGCATCTAGACCCTCAGACTTGCTCAACATGAGGCTGAAAGGAAATTTTATCTTAGCTAGCGGCAAATGACAAGTGGTCTGTGTTAGTAAACATACTTCAGATGTGATAAATTCTTTGTTATTAGTCAAGAGCCGTTTGTCTTGGCTCCAGCATTGGTAGTGGAGTTTGGACCCTGAATTTCGAGACCCGGCAGTCGGAAATCTCCATGCTGTCGTCGGTCCGGGAAAAAGTAAACGCGCACAGGCCATAGATCGCTCGGAGCGGTAAAAGTGGGACTTCGGCGATGAAGTCAGTTCATCTTGTCGGACTCGACCTCAGGCCTCGTTAATCAAATCAAACTCTTCCTTTTGGTCAAGCCTCGTCTCTCCACACTAAAGTTGATTCAAACCATACCCGGCGTGAATTGACCGTGCTGTGAGCTAGGCACTACTCGCTATACCCTCTCCACAACCGCCCGAACTCTTTTTGTCTGCTCACCAACGACGTTACAACCTCCCATTTCCCTTCCACGTCCGAAGTGGCTCACGGAGCTTCCGATATCCTACACCGATCCCGCCAGCCCTACCGACCGACAATTGACCCACGATGCCGGCGTTTCAGAGCAAAAAGTTCCGGTCCGCGGCCGACATGAATAGCATTGGCATGCGGTACCGCACCCTCATGAACAAGCATCCCTTCCTCATGTTTGGCCTGCCCTTCATGGCCGTCATTGTCGCTGGTTCCTTCGTCCTCACCCCAGCCACTGCTGTCCGCTACGAACGCTACGACCGCAAGGTCCGCCAGATGACCAAGGACGAGGAACTCAATGTGCGCCGGTCTGCAAGGAAGGTGGACATGAAGGAGGAGTACTACGTACGTCTTACTATTGGAACGGGAGGAAGAATGTTACTTGAGATGTGCGGTTCACTAATTCTTGGAAACAGAGACTTGCTGGCAAAGACCTTGACGATTGGGAGCAGAAGCGCGTGAAGCGACTTCCTGGTGAGAATGATGGCGTATTGTAAATGAGGCTGTACATGCTCCCTTGCTTTGAGTGTATGGAAAGCTATCACGATCTTGAGGAAACCATCGATGCCATCAAGATCTGTCTCTTGTGAGGGTAGCAAAAGACCATGATCACGACCGCATCGACGTCATTACATCTTCCCGTCCTTGATGTCGCGGTTGTTTCTGAAACACCGGGAAGCAAGGGTCGCCAAGGAGAATAATGTACCATATGTAAATGGCATCAAAGGCGTTTTGGCGTTTGGGAATGAGATCGCGTTATCTGTCTCTAGTACTGTATCGCGTTGAGTGAATACCGCGCGGCTCCCAATTGTTTCGATCAGAGGGTCCGGGAATTAGCAGGTTTGAGGCTGCAGGGACGAGCCGTAACGTCACTGTTTGACCCGGCCGAATGGTCAAAGGGATATCAGAGACAAGTTGTCAGATGGGGATCGAGACTGAAGTGAGGACATCTAACGTCAGACTAACAGAGCATCGATGAGTCTATAGAAGTTCGATCTTGGTTGTAGGTTATTGGAGGGTGAGATGTTCACAGGCTTGAAACGGGTGGACAATGTGAGAAGGGGATGCCTCAAAATTGACAGCATCGAACAAGAGACTCGAAACTACGAGACTTGCAGCTCTGAGACTTGCATATGTAAGTCAGTTTGTGAAGTGCATATATCACGCACTGCAAGCACTAGTAGGTGCAGTCTGTACCCTAATGCAACACGCATTTGAACATAGACAATCGATACAAGGCGGTACCAAGGCGCAGAACAACTTCATGTGGCGGTCTGTCATCAGTCAATTGCTTAAAAACATCCCTTGCATCGGGTCACGTTAACACAATGCCCCTGCATCTCACCATTTTCAAGTCTAAGCTTGATCCGTTAAACAAGGCTTAGCCTGGCCATTGTCAGTATTGCAGTACTTACCTTACTGTGTACATGTATTTCTGATTACTATCATGGGTTTCAAATCGTCCCGTCTTAATCGTGCTGCATGATCCCCTCAATTGACAGTTCATCTCATCGTCGATCCAGGGTACGCGACGACGCTCGAGCCTCGTCTCCTCACAGCCTAGCATCCCAATGAGTGGCTGAGGTTATCATCACATTGGCTGACGAGGCCGAGATATCACAGCACAAGGCCAAGGCTAAAGTTGGCTAAAGCTGCTTAGAGTCTTGGAGACACGCCAGAGAGGCAGCTATCGAGCGGGAAGACGCGTAGTCGATGAATAAAGCTTCAAATGGTGCTGCTTTAGCTCACGATTGTAAAGGTAGCGCAGCTGCGCAGGGGCCAGAGCGCCACGCCGGTCCCCGCGTTGGACATTGCCCTGAATGTCAATTGGAGGACCAGGCTTTATCGATTGACCTCAAATTCAACCGAGACATTTCTTCATTAGTTGGTGATCGTCAGGAGATTGTCACGAACACATGAGTTGTAATCGTAATAAGATGATGTCGAGAAAGGAGAATGTGGCCGTACATCGGGTCGATGATGATGATATTGATGATTAATGAGGAAGGACCGAAACCAAGATAGAGGCAGCCGTTCAAACACTGGGGGTTCGAGAGGAGGGGTTATGGCCAATGGGAATCTAATATTCACATGAATGTCATTGAAGGTATCTGCTCGTCGCTGAATGGCGGTCGGAGGCGATGGTGATCGTGACTATCATTAACGTCAAGAGATGGTGGTGAACTCATCGCAGAAATGCAAGGTACACGCACACGTTTCAGCACCAGGAAAATCATCCCAAGTGTGTGTGGTCGTATTGCATACATACGATTCTTTCCGCCATCCGAGCAACCGAAGAAGGCGCAGTGCATTAACAAGAATACGATAACGTTTTGCCCAGTAAGCACACCAATTCGTGTAGGGTAGCAATCGGCCTAGATATCATGGTGTTTCGACAAACTCGCATGTGTGTGGACAGAGAAATCCCGGAAAGTTTTGCTTGCCCCCCTGTTTACAGGTCATATGTCTGGCCATGCCAAGCCAATTCGGCAATTAGCACGTTTTTCTCAAGTCATCTTGGGATGAGTTTGTTCGGAGGAGCAAAATGCAAAGTTGGTACCCCGATATGGGAATCCAATAACAGCACAAGCACAGGCAGAGCAAACAGTTTGAAAGACGGGAGCTAAAAAGTTGCTGGATGGTGTCGTAATTAATTTGTGTTCTAGATCCAGACTCAGACACGCAAGGATGACTGTGGTGCTGGTAATTGCAATTAACTTGCATGAGAGAAGGGACCTATAGCAGGCTATTATTGGGAATGGAGATCTATGTAAGCTCACAGCCAGCTGCCGAGTCAGAAAACACTGCCAAACCAAGGCAAAGTGCTAATAGAAAGTGTATTATGAGTGGATGCCTAGGATGCATCAATTAATCCTGCATATTCACCGATACCCTGATTTACCCTGTCACTTTTGATCTTTGATCCAGGCAAGTTTTTCTTCTTTTTATTGCAGACTCCGGAATTCTACAGCAACGATGTGATATCTCGATGCCCGATCCTGACAATTGATAAAGAAGCAATGGTTGGCAGGAAAAAAGAAAACATATTCCCGATGCTACGGTAATCTTCAGCTGCGTTCGGAGACAGCGATAAATGAGCCTCCGTGGTTTCGACACCCAGACGGGCCAATGGCACGGGCTTGCGGGCACTAACTGTCACGACGCCACGCCCAAAAAGCTGGAAAAAACAGTCCGGCTTCACCAAGTCCGGACTACAAGGTTTTTTGCGAGAAGCAAATACAGACTGTAAAGATCCTTCAGCTAGAAGAATTAGCGATCTGCATCGCAGGGAGGGAGATTACCTGACTTTGGACATCGTGATTACATTCGGACTGGGGCTCGGTCATGTTTACTCTTCACGATAAGTTACTAATTCAGTCTCATTGTGTCCGTGATTGTTCGGCCTCAGAGCCGGAGGTCAGCACTGCCGAGCCCTTCTTCATCTCGTTTATCAAATGCCAAGACAAAAAGCGAGAAGCGACTCATGATATCTCCATGGAATCGCTACCTTCTCTCCACATGATATCGTCATCGTATTCTTATGGTTTACACGAATTTACTTGTACGGTCTCAAGATATCAAACGCCGTCGTATCTCCACGACAAGACCCTGGATCGTCAGTGCTACGATGCAGCGTACAGGATTGAGCCCTCCACCGTGAAATGGATGCGAATAAGTGGATTGAGGGGTTCAGCAGATTCACCGCCTGTGTTCAATTAACCAGTGACAGACCGTTGGCCGTTTTCGGATTCACGTTGTGAAGCGGTACCCATTATTTTCTTAATTGCAAATGCGAAAAAAATGAAACATCCTCCACCGCCAACTCTATAATCGCGCTTGTGACCGGAAAGAGGCTGAACCGCTGTCGCTACGAATTGCTTCGAATGCTTGACCCGGCCGTCATTCCTAATGCGAAAGACAAAGACAGAGTCAATTGTCTGGGGAGGAGTAAAGATGAGGGGCACATGAGAGGGCACGGGATAGGTAGTCTCATGCACGATGCAGGTGAGAAATCGCATCACAAGTTAGGTCGGCCATTTCATGTGGGTGATACACACATAGTCGACGCCGCGCAGTAGCGTACATATACATTGGGGTTAGAGCGTCTCGATAGATCTCAGCTCGACTGGCAATAGCGATAGAGTAAAATGATGGTTGCTGGGTGTAGACTCAGCTTGTAGGGTCTGGTAGCAAGGGCGGATGCAAGCGCAGATTGAATATCGATTCTGCTAGAGATTAGCATACGCGATCGCGAACAAAGCACTGTTTTGTCTGAGAATCCTTACGGTACCTGCATCAAAGTCGAGAAGCTGCTTTATCGTCGGCGTACCTAATCGTTGACACCCACACAGCGTCTTGGCACGACTGTGAACCCCTCCACCGAACGAGCGGCGCCGCCTCTCGTCCGGTCTTGGGACGCAAGGGGTTTGTCACATTGTGCGGAGCAAGCGGTGAAGACATTCATTCATCTGCTGTTGGTGGTTAGTGAGCTCCATTTGACTCCAGTCTCCATCTCCATCCACGATGGATGAATAGCTGAAAATGCTGCAATAGAGTTTCGGCTGGCGCGCGAAACCGTAGCTGAGAGTTTTGTTGGCTGCTCGGGGCTACTTCTTAATTCTATTGCAACGACAAACGCAACGGGTAAGTTAACGGTCGGCGTGGCCACTCCACGCACGTCGTGGTTTTGAAATGGATGATCTGTTACTGGCCAGAGTCGTGAAAAGATGCGCAATAAGTGACGTTTAGTTCTCGCCCTTTGGTGCCACGACAACTTGCTGTGCAATGCATTACAGCAACAGATCTGCGCTGGAGTGCACACGAAACAACCGACCAACAAATTTTATGCTCAGTGACAGCATGATCAGCTATCAGCTCATACCTGAAAGAGCTTGTATCGACTTCATTCGTATACCAATTGTACTCTACCGGTATCTCATGATGAATTGATCCCCAAGCCCGGGAATTGAATTGGCTTACACTCAGACTCAAGGTCACGCTCAAGACATTTTGCTTTTGTTTCATTTCTACATGGTGTTCGCCCTGCATCTCATGCTTTTGAACATGGACCAGGCAATTCAATTGGGAGCGAGAATTCTGGACCGGGAATCTTCAAGCACGGGCCTTTTCGGAGTATTTGCTTATTCCCTTTTTTTTCCCCAATCATTATCATCAATATTAATCAGACACGTCGTGACTAGACAACCTCCGCAGTTACATGGGTTGCAGGCAGCCTGACGAGAATTGGCGGTGACCTTGTCGAAAAGGGCTGAAGTCAAGGGAGACTTAAAGAAGCAAATGGTGATAGACGTGAAAGTTTCGGTTCCAGCTCGGGAGCTACCAGTTGGCGCTGGGCCTGATGACCTGTCTTGGAAAAAAGAGGCTTTTGAGGCGTGGTCTAACGTGAGGTAAGGTACCAGGCACAGCATTTCTAAGTCAGGTACAGTGAGGGCCCAGACCCAGAGGCTGACATTCTTTTTTGGTGGATGGATGGAGACTGAGATAGACGGAGAGAGAAGAAAAAAAAGGAAAGAAAAAGCGGTGTCCACTTTGATTTGATGGTGGTGAGTCCGATGAGAAGAATGAGGCGTGTTTGTGAAGATCAATTCTTACATTTCGGTATAGTTGGCGATAAATGTTTCGTCGAAAGGTTCGGACGAAACATGCCATAGAATTTGTTCCGACCTGTTCTTCGACGGGAGAGTATGTAACCTCAATTCAGGTACTCACAGGTACATACTCGGTTCTTGAGAGACAGGGGACGTTGATCAGCGGGACACCCCTGTCGTGTGTAGAGAGCATGGGAATCTTAGAGAAAAACTGCGTCAAAGACAAGATCAGAGTGGAGATCTGGCCAAGACCAGGGTCAGGGGACAAGATCAGGTCTCCAGGTACCAACCTTAGACTCTGGGCGAGCAGGGATCCCACGCCCACTTCGGCTGTGACGGTTCGGTGGATGACGTTCACTCACGCTCACAGTAACTCACACTCAACGATAAAATACGATGGGTTCATTATTTATAGACTTGCACACTCCCACCCCCGGTTATCTCGGGTCCTGACCTCAACAACCAAGTTCGGCCCTGGTAGCCTTGAATTCTCATGAGTATTACATCGATATTATAATATCATCCATAATACTTCCACTCTATATTAATTCAACCTACCACCCACCACATCCGGACTCTTTCAACTATCACCACCACTCCAGGACGTATACGACTTGCGACTCCGGTTACTAATACGTTGACCTGTCCACCACCAATTGGTTTGAGGAACCAATTCACTTACACCACATAACCCCAACCACAACAACATGCATGTACTACACGGCTTCGGCCAGCGACGAAAGTCGTCTCGCCGCCCTAGAGATCTCCATATCCGAAAGGTCTCATTCTCTGGATCCTCTCTCTCCTCCGGCTGCTCTCTCTCATCATCCTCATCATCAACCATCTCTGCTGTATCAACACCAGCCCTTCAAACACCAACAGCTTCTCGACCCGAAATCGATCCTCTCGCCTCACATTCCGCCTTCCACGCACCACCAAGACTGTATGAACGACCATTTATCCGCATGGACGATGCCGAGCCTGTCTTTTATGGTACCGACGATGCAGTGATCGATGAGGAGGACTATGTCGAGCAGGATGTTGCTGCTCAACAACCAACTGAGATGGCTCTGCCTCCTCATGTAAGCCCAATGGATGCTGCTGATGAGGAGGGCAATGAGCCAAGGGATTATTTCTTTGCAACATTATCAAAACGGCCACCGATGCCCAAGTCTCGCTGGTCCGAGTCTACTATCCAGAGCATCCAGACCTTCGAGGATGAGGAAGATGACTCAGAAGTCACACAGTCCGAAGACTCTGAGGATGAGACCGATAATGCTTCAGTCCTTGAGATGCGTCGTCTATCACGCCACGCCTCAACACTAAAGCCTGTCTCTATTAACACAACTTACACTGCCCGACCTGGTCTGGCACCTAAGCGTCCTCCCATGCGCTCCCTTGACAGCGTCGACAATTTTATCCGACGCGGAGGATGGAAGCGTCGTGGCATTGTCTTCCACAAGGAAGACCTTGACAACCAGCGGTGCGAGCAGGACCGCAACAGCTTCTAAACTACTCTCCTCTTACATCACTCACTCAACATACCCTCTCATTGTTTCTTTATTTCATTCATCTCATGATATTTCGTCGATACCCCATTTCAGCACATACCATCTGCTTCTTTTCTTTCTTTGAATGACATCGTACGGCTGTTTTAACATCCCGTCGCCCCAATATCCGGGCTTGAATTTTTTTTTTCCATGTCTATACATATCAATGGGGGCCTGGAGTTTTTGTCTATACGAGCCTTGGGACTTTTGGGAAAGCGACAAAAGCAATCATTTTTTGGGTTATGGGATTAGGATGTATGCGATTATGGGACTTACGGCTTGGATATTGTGTTGGATACACATCTCTCATGGATTTTTCTACTACATATTACTCTACTATTACTCTCCCTCTCAATGGGCGGCATTCTCTTCTTACTCTACCGAACAATCTACATAGGAGTCTCTTCATGAGGCAGAATACTACACTTTGCCGTCTCCATATCCTGCAGCCTTGATTATCGTGCATGTCTCACTTTGCCCTGTGAAATTTTGATACCCAGCCTAAACAGCATCCACTTTACATTTTGGGTCCAGATTGTGGACCGAGCATTGCCCTTCAACACTGCATTTTCAGCCTCATGGATTTCCACAATTATTACAATTCTGACGTGAAATATTACTGGAGACGATGAGATTTGTTGGCGAGCGGCCTCATCGAAGCCCGGGCCATGGGAACTGGGGAAATTCACATCATCATCGTCAAGTTGTGCACTAATAAGCGAGACTTTTTTGGCTGTGCTAGTCTCAACGGTCCCTGATCCCTGACATTCACAGCCGCGATTTTTCTTCCTTTTTCTACTGATGACAAAATCATGGCACTGGAAATGAGTCACTTCGTGTTGGGGTCTTGGCGGGATATAGGCAGGGTTGACTACTGATAATGGTCCGAGGGATTGCCTAATAAACGAACGAGGCTGAGCTTCCAGAAGGTACAAGGTAAATTGTAAAAAACCCAGAGTCACATCCATTCCATATACGGATACTGTCATCATGTTCGGCGTCGGTGCCGAGGGGCAGTGAAGAAGCCCTCGTGACGGCGCCCGCGGTGTCCAGGGTCTCATGAAAATCATCAGGTCGCGAAACTTAAAAGCCCAAAACACAGTGATCAGACACGATTGACTAAAACCGTCCCTTTGCAATTTGCCTCTTCATGCCCTTGCTGATCAATCGCACAATTCGAGCAATCGATAATTCGCAACGTCCAGGCACGACTTCAGGGGGAGGCGAAAAAGAAGATGAAAATCGAGGCCCAGGAATGGATGACTTCACCAAGATTGGCATGTGGCAAACCTCGTCAACAAATGAACGTTGAGAAGTGAGCTCTACGCCTTGTTTCAGCTTGTTGATGTTTCACGTCCCCTATTTTTTCTATCTACGCAGCTACATGTAATTGCCCTTATGATGCGCATCTACGCACCATGTCTCGATCATTACTCAATTCAGAGGGCAGAATGTATCCGATTTTTGGTCATGTCTAGGAACTTGCGCTTATCGTAGATCCTGGGCCATGCAAAAGACGTCAGTGGTCGCGGGTAGCTGTTTCAAAATACGGGAGCGCGGGGAGGGAACGTTTACGTTTATTATGCAGCGTCGCGTATGGCGTATTTCGTCACCAAGCATGAATGTCATCCACCACGACATGATGAAAGACATTGCAGAACACTAAAGCTGCACCAGTGTTTACTGTCTAAGAGTACAATACGGTACTTGTCAACGACTGCCCTAGGTTATTCTGCTCCGTTGGTCATGCCATGTGGCCTTGCTTGTGTATGGAACTTCCAAGGTGCGGGCGCCGTCAAGGGACCCAATTACAGTTCATCATCACCGCTAACTTCCTTGCTCTGGACTTTAACTCTGATCTTGGAAGTTCGACTTCGGGTTCAACGGCGGTCGAAGGTCTCTTTTTCGGCAGTGACCCTCCAAAGTCCCGAGCGTGAGGAAGCAGACGGGCAGTGGTGATCTTCCGTGTCTTCCGCGCCCGTTGCAAAAGTCACAAGGTTCACATGGATTAGTCAATTGAGCCGCAGAAGTCAGTTTGAAGTTGATCCGACGGTAAGTACCTAGGCATCCAGACAGCTATTGTGGGGGAACGTCAGCTACCTGCTGCGCCTGAACGTGGACTGTGCTCGAGAGAATCTCGATGACGATGATATTATCAGCTAGAGGCACTACATGCAGGTACATGTCATGCGTCTTCTTGACGTGCATTATCTCAAAACTTGACATAGGTCGAACCGGCCGTTTCAGAACATCGACATCTTCCAAGAATATCGGCAACTTTGCACAGATTACTCGGCAGTCCTTCGCAGTTACAGTTATCCATTAACATTGCCCGCCCTGCTCATTACATCAAGAGACTCGTCTATCCCAAGTTCCCACCAACTCAGCATCCAATCGCATTACAGAATTGGATGCTCCGGACTTTCGGCTCCTGCTACTGTGGCTGAACGGGCCTGCTCCGATCATTCTCTGCAGTGAGTGGGTGGGTGAAAGTGGACTTTGGGTACGAACCACTACAGCCGAATTGATGCCAAGAGCTTGGATGAGCTCAACTTGAGAGAGCCTTGTGGTACGCTACTGATGTTGCGCGATGACTCCTGGCCAACCACTTCAAAACTGCTAGTTCTTGATCTACCGGCTAGCTAAGCTACCGGCGAATTTATCTCCTCCCTTGCTTGGCCTATCATGTAAGAGGAGATACAATATCGCTTTCACATTATAAGCAAGGCCATCACGATCTGTTCGATCGAGATATTGCATGATTCAACGTCTTTCACACCATCATTAGTTGGCCGAGATTGTTTCGACGTCTACTAAGATATCACACTACTCAAGACTCCAAGTTCAGGGAAGAGTGTGAGTGGGAGGTTGGTCTCTTGGTTCCATCAGTCACTTCAATCTCCTGGTAAGTTTCGTTTCTTTCCGGCTGTTTCTACAGCCGGATCTAAGCAATCCCTGCTCGCATCTTTATCGGTACATTGCGTTTCTATTGGCTTCCAGCCTTTCGCGTCGGACACAGGGTGTCATGATAGCTGGGAATTCCTGGCCCTGTCATCAATAAACTCAGTAAATGTAGCTTCAAGTATCTTTTCAGTTAACACGAATGTGGATTCATGGATAAGAACGGAATTTGGATGCGCTGTAATATAGAATAGAGTCGAAGTAACGCTTTGGCCTGCGTTCTCGACCATCACGATGGCGTTACATCGAACAATGGAATACTTTTCCGGCATCACACTGAAGGTTCTGGAGTCGAGACTTTTAAGATCAATGTATCTAGCAAGTATCATGTTGTCCATTGGAGGTACTTCGGTGTTATGGCAGAGCTCTTTGATCATGTAAGAGTGGGTTTTAATTGCTCGGTAGATCTAACTGCCTGTAAGACACTCCAATGTCGTTATTCTTTGGGATGCTTACAAGAGCAAATCCTGTTGAGAGAGTCCAGTGCAGTGTAACATCCTTTTTCATTCATTTCTTCGCAATGAAAATGAGGCTTGCGAGTAAATTGTTACCAAACTTGTGTAGTTTCTACTGTGAAGTTGCCCTGTAATAGTATTCTCCTAGTATTCATGATAGCTCCAGAGAGGGCTTTGTGTCGGATAAAATACAATATAGAAGAGTTACCTGTTTGAGTTCATCATTTTCTTGAGACTAGAAGTCATGTAAATGCCGTGACCTTCATGAGCGGCAGGGTCTTCTGCTGTTGTCCAGGGTAGCCTCTTTTTCAGCAAGATATCTGAAGTTCTCTTCTAGCTGTCCTATGTGATCTGTGTTTGATTTGCAATTGAAGCTTCAGTGCGAACCCTATGTTCTACTAATCGACAAAATCTCTACCAATATGTCTCCGGGAACTACCATCATGACCTGGGAACTTGAATCTTAGGGTGGTGAGTATGATCAACTTGTATCCAATTCATAACTAGCTATCATTCATTATACGAACCAAGCTGTCCATTCTATGCTAGAACCTATACATTTTACATAAACCATTCTCATTACCGTATACACATTCAAAGCAAACCATGCACTCTCGCAAACAACTCACCACATCCTGCGTTGGTAGTAAAGCCCATCTTCAGCCTGGGCTGACTTCTGAAGCTCTTGCTTGATCATCTTCCTCCTTTTTGCCTTGCTAACAGGCTTGTGGTTCTTGACTGGTGCCTCGACATGTCCTTCAGGTGTCGACATCTTGTCCACTACCTTGGCCTGCAGCTGTTTTATGATCTCTATATTCCTCTCCAATACTGCATTGCCCTCGACATCGACATTGGGTTTCGTCTCCTTGATCTCAACTAAGAGACGCTGTCGTCGTACTTCGATATCGGCTTCTGTGTCTATGTCGATGACACGGCCATCCTCGAGCTCTTTCGTCCGTACTTGGAACTTCTCAGGGAGATAGACTTTTGGTGATGGGCGTGTCTCTTGTCGTGGTTTGATCGCTGAGCGAAGTTGAGTGAGCGTTCTTTGCTGTATTATGTAGCCACTGATAAAGAGCGCGAATGTACAAATAACCACTGTCAGGTAAAATGTTTTCTTAGTATGACATGACATGGAATGCGGATAGTGGTGGAGAGGTTGAGAATATGTCTTACCAACAAAGCCCGATGCGATGACTTGCACCTGACCGGATGAGAGAAGCAATCTTGCCATATTAACAAAATTTCTGAGTATTTCAATGCAGAATTGTAAATGCAGAACTTTCACAACTTTGCGAACCTTGCAGGTGGTTGTGAGTTGGTTGTCGTCATCCTTGACCGCTGTGTAAGTGGACTGTTTACATCGTTGACACAGCAACATCCTTATCAGCTTATCGGATCCAAGCTTCATTGATTTCCAACACCAGTCTTTGAATCAGTCCCCACCATCACCAACCGACAACTTTCTCTAACCACGATTACCCAAAATGAGCAGAAACAAAGATACGGTTCACGCAGATGCGCGTCGCTTCCTCGATGAGCGCGGTTCTAACGTATCGGTCGCGCCAAACGGCCTCAATCCCGCGACCATCATGGAAAAGGCCGTCAAGGATCGGATCGTCGACTCGTACTTTTATAAAGAGCAATGCTTTGCGCTCAACGAAGCGGATATAGTCGATCGTGTCGTAGAGCACGTCAACTTTATTGGTGGAACATACGGTGTCACACAAAAGCCCAGTCCATTCCTGTGTCTTGCGTTCAAGCTATTGGAACTTTCGCCTAGTGACGCAGTGCTCATGGAATACTTGAAATACGGTGGTGAGGCCTTCAAGTACCTGCGCGCACTTGCGTGCTTCTACTTCCGACTCACGAGACAAGCGAAGGATGTGTACCAGATGCTGGAGCCGTTCCTCGAGGATAGGCGCAAACTTCGACGGAGAGGAAGGGCAGGCGTGGTATTGACATTCATGGACGAATTTGTGGACGAGCTGTTGACAAAGGAACGAGTATGCGGTACAAGTCTCTGGAAGATGCCAAAGCGAGAGGTTCTGGAAGACTTAGAGATTCTTGAACCAAGGATCAGTCCCCTTGGCGACCTTGAGGATCTCCTTGAGGAGGAGGACGAAGCAGAGAAAGAGAACGGAACAAGGGAAGAATCTGGAGAGATCTCGGATGGGGATGATATGGAGGTTGATCGAGATGAGAGGAGGAGAACTCAAAGTCGAAGCCGCAGTCCAAGTCGCAGTCGGAGTCGATCACCTTGATCATGCACCTGTTCCAGCACAGTTTCCCAAAGAGCCCAGTCGCAAAAAACCATAATGCATTGGTCACGACCAGACCCCGGGATCCTCTTGTTGTTTCAAGAGGTTCTCAATGGTACCACAACAGCAAGGGAACCGAACAGTCTCTTCCAGGGCTACAAGCACTGCATGCGTAATTCGATATGTGAGCATTGCCTTTATTAATGACAATATCTTCAGGTGTTGAAGGTCTATGTCAATGGCAGAACATATGAATGGGACTCGAGTTACAGTCAGCTGATAGAAAGCTACTGGAAAGGAGGGAATGGATGCAGCAAGGCTTTTGCAACTTTGTCTCGCTTTTGACCTACGTGCGTAGGGCGCATGAATCAATCACATAGGGCCACGGCAAACATACAGCTAGCCGGGCATCAACGATACCCACTGAATGCCACATAGAAAAAGTGAAGGAGGAACAGGCGAACTCGTTCAGATATGTCCAAGACACTGTTGTTGTCTAATTGCTAATGTAAAATAATGTCGTAAAATCATCGCTTGTTGTATCACTGCAGTCATGCCACCAGAGATTTTACCCTTTCTGCCAGTTGAACCACCCTCTGATCATCCCAGTATTGTCCAATCACTTGCAATCCTGCTGGGAACTGACTCCCCGCCACCTTGGCCGGGACGCTCACGGCTGGTAACCCTGCTAAACTTGCTGGAACCGTAAAGACGTCGTTCATGTACACATCCACACTGCTCTGCTGCTTGAGTTCCTCCAGCCTTGGGGGATATGTTGGTGCTGTAGGACAAAGAATGAAGTCGACCTGAACAGGGCCAGTCTTGTCCTCCATGCCTGTGGCCTCAGCCATATCACTCAAGTCAAACTGCGCTGGCTCATAAAGGGGGTTGTCAAGTCGGAACACACGATCAAAATCCTTCTGCACCATGCGTCGAACTTTTTGGGCCTGAATAAAGTAGTTGTCTATTGCCTCAGAACTGAGACTGTATGTGCCGAGGAGAATTCGTCGCTTGACCTCTTCACCAAAGCCCTCACCACGGGTATCAGAGTAAAGAGTCTCACCCACTGCATCACTACCTTCACCACGCTTTCCGTAGCGAACACCGTCGTACTTGGCAAGATTCGATGATGCTTCCGCAGGAGCAAGGACATAGTAAGCACACAGGGCCTCTTTTGTGGAAGGTAGAGAGATGGGAACTAGAGTTGCACCCTGAGCCTCGAGAGCAGAGGCAGCAGATACCCAAGCGGCGCGGATAGAAGGGTCGAGCTCATCGATATTGTATTCGAGAGGAATGCCGATATTAAGTTTTGATAGTTCGGGAAGAGTGGATGGTATTGTTGAAGCACATCGGTTTCGAGATGCGGTGGGTAGTGATGTTGGATCCTCAGAGTCATGTTCGTTATGCATACCAGTCTTGAAGATGAGGTCGTGTATCGGCTTGACATCCTTGGACAAGAAGCCGACTGTATCCAGAGAGTTTGCATATGGAACCACGCCAAACCGAGAGATCATGCCATAACTAGGCTTGTAGCCAACTGTTCCAGTATATGCCGCAGGTAGTCGAATTGAACCACCTGTATCTGTTCCTAGCGCAATATCGGCATCTCCCAGTCGTACTGCAACGGCACTCCCACCTGAGCTTCCGCCGGCTGACACTTCGTCATCCTTGGCCAGAGGATTCCTCACTGCACCATTTACTGAATTTGTTGAATGAGAGCCCATACCGAATTCATCCATGTTAGTCTTTCCAACCACTGTTGCTCCGCGTTTGCGCAATTGACGAACAACAGTAGCTTCGAAGGGTGAGGAGTGAGAAGAGAGAATGGTTGAGGCGCATTGTGTTGGGAAGTCAGAGGTCGCGATATTATCCTTAACAGCCAGAGTGAAAGGCTTCACTTCTTTACACATAAAAGGAAGGAAATCAGCATTTGGGTCTGTGGAGGCAAGCTTGGCTGTATTTGTTAGTTGAGATCGTATAAGAAGATGAGTTACTCACTGCGACCAACAAAGTGGTTGTAGTTACTATGAGAACGCCATTGTGTTGTCGGTCGTGCATGAACTCTCGGACAAGACTTTATGTGAAATGAAGTTGTTTTACAGGCTAATTGCCGTACACGAGACACGCTCATGGTGAACTTATCAACATGAGAAATTGTTTTATATAACGTTAGTTGAGGGTGATGTTCAAAAAAGCGGGATGAGCTGCAGCTTGCTGGCTTATCGATAAGGGACATGCACTCATCTTCTTAGGTTATCTCTGCAAGCTCGAACAAGCATCAACACCATATTAAAATGGCAGCCAAACGAGAGCTCGAGGACCTCGATGAAGGCGAAGTATTAAACCCTCAACCAAAGCGACCAAAGAAACAAGGCGGCAAAACGCGACAGCACCAAAACTCTGGCATCGACCCAACCTGGGGCCAGAAATATGTCTTCGCAGGAAACGGCCATACAACCACGATCCCTGAAGGAGAAGAGGACGATTTCGAAGATGATTCAGAAGCGATGGCATATTTAAACTCTGTCAGGTATGCCCTCCTCCTATGCGCTTTTGTCGCCTTTGCTGAAGATTGCAAAACTGTAGAACACGGATGCTGATATGGTGAGTAATAGACAAGAAGCGAACGGAATACCCCATCTCCTTGTTGCGCCCAAAGTTCAAATAGGACCCCAGCTCCCCCCTGAACTCCGAAACGACGACCAAGAACAAGACGAGCAATCCATCGACAGGACTATATACAGCAATGGTATCGGCGATTCTCGAGGCTGGTATGAAGACGGTGCATATATGGCAATGCCCGACAACGCGGCTGGAGAGGACGATTACGAAGACGCCGAATATCCAGATGACTACGACGATGATTATGACGAAGAAGCCGCATTGCATGAAGCTTACTTTACATCCGTTATGGACCAATATCTCCGCTTACGGTCGATTCTTCACGCCGATCTTCCTTCCAACGCCGTCTCCCGTGTCGTAAAGGCCCAACTAAAAACCGATGCACCTGCGGAAAACCAATCCGCTGTGATAGCTACATGGTCACGACTCCTTCGCGAAACCGATCCCCACCCACTTCAAGTCGCCCTTATGTCCAAAGACACTACACTACGCATCCTGCGCATTCTTCTCGGCGGTAAATTCCTTCGTCAAGGGTATACACTTCCAGAGCGTACGAGCCGCTGGATTTGGGCACTGCTTGCTAGAATGCCGGACAAGGGTGAGCTAAACTACGCCGAGATCGGCTGGATTCGTGACCTGGGTCGCAGAGCAGTTCTCCTGGGCCGGAGCTTAGCAGAGATGGCGGCTCTGAGGGAAGAGTTAGCGGAGGGTGGACTAGGGGCTCATGAAGCTGTTGATGGAAGCAGCAGTGATGAAGAAGTCCTGGCCGACCCAGAGGATTTGGAGGTCGAAGGTGCTCTCAGCTCTGGGCAAGATGAGGACAATCCAACACCAGCTGAATCCGAACAAGATGCTGAGAAGACGCCCAAAGTCACGGAACCCACGACAAAATCTCCGCCAAGGCCTGATGCTGAAGAAGGTCAGATAGATGACGAAGACGAAGATGTGGCTATGGAGATCGCGACCGATTCAGAAGCCGAAGAAGGTGAAGTTGCTGCCCAGGAGCCTAAGGAGAACCTCGAAGCAGCAAAAGAACGACTACTCGCCCAGATTAATAACGGAGCGACATCAGAAGACGAAGAAGATCTTGAGAAGGAGAGCGCCAAACAGCGACTGCGAGCGAATCTACGTGCAACTCTTAACATGATCCTGACGGTAGCTGGTGAGTTTTACGGACAACGAGATCTGCTAGAATTTCGAGAGCCATTCGTCGGTATGTAAGTTGGTGGACAAGGATATAATTGTAGGTCTTACAACGACCGGTTTGTTTTATTTCCATGTAGCATACAGCGAGTCCCGATGCATTTTTGCCATCCAACATACAACCGCTCTGAAGCATTAATATACCATAATCCTGAACGCCTGACCCAAAGCTTGCGACACCGCGACATAGCCCATAGTGAACATAGAAACATACAAAGCTCTGTTCGAGCCAATGAACAACACTTTAGCTTAGTTGGCCAGGTTCATCTCGGGGTTGACGAGGAAATCGGCCTCATCAAAATCAGATCCTGAGTTGCGGGTATCCTGGCCGAAGCCCCTTAAGCCGGCACCCTTTCGTGAAACTGGAATAGCCATGACTCGAGGGTTTCCGTGGTTGCCCATGTCAAAGCTTGAGTCAAGCTCATCATCATCCTCATCGAAAATACGCTTTCGAGAACCATCGTATGACTCGCCTTCCGCACTCTCTTGTGACATGGTGAGCTCGGGAATGGCATCGAGATCTGGTACATCATCCCCGAAGTCAGGCTGGGTATCGAGACCGCCAACCTTGTTGATTCCGCAGAAGGGGAGAAGTTCTCGGGAAGCACCCTTGCCAGGTGGCTTTGCAGTAGGAGTTGAAGTGTTGATAGGTGCATTGTCTGTCCACAGCTTGAAAGCACTGGTGCCCTTTGTCTTGTAGCCTTCGGGTACGGACTTGCGGACTCGCATACCAACGCTGAGTAGATTGGCCTGGACGTTTGAAGGAAGAGGAGGCTGCATGGGCTTGTCGGCCTCAGCAATTGCAGACTCATCGGATGATCTGGTATTGAAGAAGGAAGTGATTTGACGTTGAGATGGGTCGGCAGAGGCGCCAGCGAATTGACGCTTGATACGAGGAGTAGACATGATGACAGTTTTGAAGCAAGTTGGTGTGAAGTTGTAGGCTTGACTGGTTTAGTAAGAATCGTCAACTGTTGTTGCGCTGATAGAATGACGTTGCAGAAACGATCGCAGTAAGCAACGACTGACAAGAAAGTCAAGTACAGAAACAGAGTTCAAGAGTTTAAGAGTGGAGAGTGTGTCAATGGACAAAATTGAAGAGAGGTAAGGTCTTGTAAAAAGTTGAATGACGTCGCAATCGAGGGGAGAAAACAAGGGTTCAAAAAGAGAACAAAGCGAAGAGGGGGCTTTTGGGCGAAACAAGTCGAAGGCCAATATTGGCTTGTTGCTGGGGTGAGGAAAAGGAACAGGGTCAAGAAAGTGAAGCCCCCCTGTCTGCCGCAAGACGAGGACGATCCCAAAGCGGCCTTGACAGTCCAATCATTTAACAGCAATTTCTCACTGTGGGCACTGCTATCCCGCGTTTTCGACGCGATCTTGTCGTGCCGCTTTCGCGTAAATTCATAATTGGAGATTTGGCTATTGGTCCGCTGAGTCATCTGACAGGGTGCATTTATATGACCAACTACCTCGAAGTATTGAAGAAAAAGACGGAAATGCCATAGACTCTATGTAAACTTATATAATTCAGTACCTACCTTACTTCTAGGTTTATTTAAGCTTTGAATCTCAGAATGGAAAAGACTGAAGCTTTGAGGAGTAGTTCCATCACATAATGACTTGATCCTGCACTTTTCTTGAACCCCAAGGATCAGCAAGGTGCAGATGAGAGGCAAGGCGGTGGCAAAAAACAACATCTGAAGGCAAGTTCTAGCAATTTCAGGGTCGTCAGCGCCGAATGTTATTTGCTTGCCCGTTGTGAAGCTCCACTTCGAATTTGCCATCAATGGTAGGCTTAAGGACAGGTGAAGGACTTACCGACTTGGGTATATCGTCACACGAGGTTATCACACGAGCAGTACAAGATGATCAAATGTGACAATATATCTTTTCATGCTGAAGACTTTTCAGTCTAAGTTGGTCTTGTATTATAAAATGGAGCTGAGATTGCGAGTCAAGCAAATCTGGTTGATAGTCGATGTTTCGAAGTTCAGATCTTCGCGAGTCTCAGTCCATCCAATCATCATCAACTAAGGTATGAATAGAACTACATTCAGTTTAAGGCAAAATACCCTCAAACGGCATTTCGCGGGGTAATTGGTTCCCCAGGTTCTCGTGGAAAAATAGCTAACATTAAAATATTGTCTCGTAGAATTGCCTTAGGCTTTCATGGGCGGCAGAGCGGATGAGCTTCTCCGGATCGAGTCATCCGGTGAGTCGATTGGGTCTAGGCGACTGTCGATGACGCCGTATGCCACCAATCATCATTAAGTAGATTCAACTCAACAGCGATAGCACTGGTGAAAAGTATGGACGGCAGAGATTATCGAGAGATGAAAAAGTCATGGCATCATAGCAATCATTAACACAGGAATGTGTTCTACGACAGTCACGATAGCATCACAACTCAATCGCATCGACTAGAAACATTCACGTCAACAAGAAGGTGATGTGGAAACCATTGTGAATTTCGCAAAAGCACAGTGACCATCCTCCGCTACCCACTGCACCCGGGTATGAAGCGATCATCAACCAGCGGTTCCACGTCCTCGTGTCCAGCTAGCCTATCCAGGCCAGTCCAGACACTCGTGAAGGCTTTCTCCAGCTTTCCACCCATGCAGTGCTTTTTTTCCTTCCTGCCTCGAGAAGACTCTTTAGTACAAGGCGCGCAACGGAAAAACAAAAAGAAGAATGATGTGCCATGCAAGATATCCGGAGACCCCAAACGCCCCTATTCTGGGTGCCCCATCTTCTATCTGCAAAGAGGTTTTTGGTAAATGTTCGCAACGTCGGGTTGTTCTATCCGTCCATGTCGAGGTTGTGTTTTTGCAGATCCGAGATGACCACCATGAGATGAACCGTAAGAGTCATGAGTACCCAAGGAGATAAAACCGCCGCGAAGCAGTTTACTTCCGTCGGAAAGAGCAGCCCTCGGTCAATCGAGCCTTACCACCGGTAGGCTGGCAGAGGACAGTAGTGCATCCCTGGCAGATGACGACGGTCTGGGCGTGAGAGAAGACGGTGGTGATGGTGAAGCATCCGGGGCACTTGACGTCCATGAAGAAGGATCGAGGGGCGGGCACGAGGGTCTAGGATTGTTAGAGTTTTGTCGTCATGAAAATTTGTCGATGCTTCGTACCTTGAGCTTGTGCTTCTTGGCCTCGGCGGCTGGGGAAGGGTTCAGAAGATCAACGGCGAGAACCTGAAAAGGCGGAGAGTCAGCCAGTTTGTTCCATCATCTTGCGTATATCCTTTGCGTTTCCAATCCATCTTCCATTGTGCCATCGATGTCGTGCTCCATCAAATTGATACTTTTGCCACGGGCAGCAAGATCTTTTCGAAGTTGATGATTTCCACCTCGTTCACACACGTGGTTGTCGTCCATCCATCTCCCATCGTAGGTCCATCGTAAAATGCGTCAGAAAAAGGCAGTCGCTTACCATCTTGTCTGATTTTCTCGAAAAAGTCTTGTCGGTTTCTTGCGAGAATGGGAAAGCTTGACGAAATCCGGGATCAGATTTGAGGCTCGCAAGGTGGGTGGGAGGAGGTAAGCGAGGAAAAGTTCGGTGGCTCTGAGGGGGACGACTGGTTCTTGCCTCTGAGCGGATTTCGTGGCTCAATGCGGCTTAGTGCTCTAGGGTTGTAGAGCCCACACACGTGATGTTAAAAAAAGGCGGTAGAATTGCGGTGGCCTAGCTCGGTGCAACATAGAGCCGGATGGAGCTTGTGCACCCGAGATATGCTTGGTGGGGTTTATGCGAGTTATGCATGAATTGTATTGAGCTTTGCTAGCTGCCTGTATCTGTACGTAAGCCGTGATTAGGAGCCTGAAGTTGTTGCATCAGTCGTAGGCTACCACTTTTAGACAATACAAATTGTACTGAGGAGACTTATCGAAGAATTGCTTCTATTTCTTCAGTCTCTCAAAATGTCTAATCCCCTAGAACAACGCATCAATGTTCCTATTGATGACCCAAATGCAGACACGGAATGGTATTTCTTTGCTACCCCTCCATACCCATGAGCTCGCTCTGACCCCGCCATAGGAATGATATTCTTCGAAAACATGGAGTTATACCTGAGAAGCCACCCAGCCCGACTCCTATGATCGAGGAGGCTATTCTCGAAGGACGAAGATTAGCACATGAGAATCGCTTGGAAGGCAAGGACCTCGACGAGTTGGACGAACTTGAAGACGACGAAGATGAAGCTTTCTTGGAGCAATATCGCCAAAAGCGCATGGCCGAGTTGAACACCCTACAAAAGAAGGCTTTGCATGGAACCGTATATCCTCTATCGAAACCCGAGTATCAGCGTGAAGTCACAGACGCATCACAAAATGGACCCGTTTTTGTCAACCTGACATCTTCAATGGGCAACAACGTTGAGTCGCGAGTCTTGACTGAGCTATGGAGACAAGCTGCGAAGGAGTATGGCGAGATCAAATTCTGTGAAATCCGAGCGAGCCAAGCCATCGAAAACTACCCCGACCGAAATTGCCCGACGATTCTCGTCTACAACAAGGGTGATATTGTCAAGCAGATTGTAACATTAGCGACTATTGGGGGCGTCCGAACAACCATGCAGCAAATTGACAATCTTCTGGTTGGAGTTGGTGCTGTCCCCGATTCTGACATGCGCGTGGTCAAGAGGAGACAAGCTGCCGAGGATGCTGAGGAAGAGAGATTGGCTGGCAAATCTATCAAGACAGGAACCGCTGGAAGGTCACGGAACGTCGATAGTGAGGATGATGACTGGGATTAAATGTTCCTTTCAAAGATTCGCGCTTTGGTCGGACTGATCATAGGAATGGTCTACATCCGACATGGTAGATATTAGTGTCCCAATGCTAGGCCGCCAGGGAGGAGTTGCCCCGGTTCCAGTCAGATGTGACAGAAGGCATATACGGTTCTGACTTGGGACCGGTCTTCTGAGAAAGATGAGGGTCAGCTCTCTCCATTAGTCCTGGAGTTCCAAGAACCGCTTGGCCAACTCGGCGCGACACGGAAAGGAAACCGTGTGTTCCAGTAAGGGGCAGTTTCATACATAACGCGTTTCCGCCGCAACGGCAAGTTCGGTATGAGACGTTTATCAACAGAAGGAAATATAGAGGCCCTTTGGCCGTATGGACCTTAAATGAAGGAGCATAACACAGCACGTATCTTTACCGAGCCTTTTAACGCCGTGTGCTGCGAGCAATGCGATCGTTCAAGATAGTTGAACTTGTCAGCACACATTCTTCCCCATAAACGATCTCCCCAACACCACTGTGTCCTCGTGATATAACGGTCTTGTTAGTAGAATCATACGGCCTATGCTTGCCAATTCACGAGTCTGTTGTGATGCCGAGGTATATCCCTGACAGAGAATGAATATGCACAATGTGACCCTTGCAGGCCAAGAGATTACAATGATCAAAGCTTGCTTGTCTTGATGATCCAGGTCGCCGGGATTACTATGTGGCGTCGCATGCATGCATTTGAAAGAGACAGGGGACAGGATATGATCTGACCGAGCGTGTAAGTAACCTAGATGACGAGCAGTGACACAACCGAGCCTTAGCAATTCTCTGTAAGCATCAGTGACTTGATCGCGCGTATCAAGACGGGCCTGTGTGTTTACGAAAGACAATGCAAGGTATCATTGAAACGCTCTTCAATCTGCTTTTGCTTCAAACGCCATTCATCCAAATATGCTTGCTAAATTGCCTCATCCGTCACTGGAACAAGATTTCTACTCGGCAGTCCCCAACTGCTCTTATCGAGTTCTTCTGGACGGCACCGCCATGAGCATCCTCGATTGACAAATGGTATCGTCCTTTCACCCTCTGCCATGCTCAACGGTGTCATCCGTATGAGAGCTGAGTTCTCGTCGCTGACCCTATTACAAGCCCGAACTTCTCGCCATTCAACCCACTTGACGGTAGGAATAACCATTAGTTTTCGACAGCGTGAACATGTCAGTCCACCAGCCTCTTTCTGTCTTTGTGCTCGCTCGAGTAGCTTTCTGAGATGGTTGAGCCCCTCAGGAATGTAGTATGGCATCTCTGAAAGCTGAGTGCTGGAATAGCAGGCTCGAAGAGCCGTCTCGAGAAGACTAGGCACACGGGTTGCACCTTCGAGACGTTGTGACTCTGTCATGGATGAGACAGAGGATGACGGGCGAAACTCAGGCTCTCCTTCATCAACGGGCAGAATGAGTTTTGTATGGTCCGTTGGGAACTTGAAGTCTGAAAGTATCCTTCCCGTACTATCCGAGAGCTGTAGAGGACTTCGACCCAGTGCACGACTCGCTAAACGTGGTGTCGGCGAGGCTCCCTCCTCAGTCTGTAAAAAGAGTGTATTGTCAAGTTGATCGCCTGTCAATTCAAGGCTCTCATTTGGTTGCCAGAATGGATTAGGGTGGACAACAAGTTTGTCAAGCTTGCTATCTGGCGCGAAAAGTTCCAGTAACTCCACAGGCAAATGCCATAAACGATTATGTGATACGTTGAGTTCCTTGAGATGATGAAGTTTCGCAACAGCGGGGGGGAGTTCACTGAGCTTGTTGTGACGGAGACTCAGGATTGTGAGATATGTTAGATCGAAGATGGCACCAGGAACCCGAGTCAACCGGTTCTGGGCCATGTAGATCTTAAGCTCGGGGTCTTTCTGCTCAAATGCAACATCCTTGGTCACAACGGGGATGCAGGAAAACTGCGACAAAGGACTGATGGTATCGTTTGAGACATCTTCCAGCCCCAATGACCAAAAGTCAATTGTCTCTTCACCCGCGTCAAGACAGGCACGGACTCTGTCACGCGCAACTTGTTCAGCTCTTGAGACGCGGCGCACAACGCGATCAAGCTGTGGAAGTCTGGGCTTTGGAACCTCGGGTACTGTTTCTAGTACATCGCTCTCATTACCATCACTGCCAAGGAAGACACCACTGTCTGCCTGTCGCGTCCATTGACGCCTCTGCTTGGGGACGTGAATCTCACTGAAGGTTGAGTCGGAAGAGGTGGGATGTTGCTGAAACCATGAACCAATGTATCTCTTCTTTCGTCTCCCCTCTACATAGTTGTCCAATGCTGGATCATCATCACTGGAGAATATGGCGGGATCACTTGAATTGTTGAAAGCTGAAGATGGCGCGTGCTTTGAAGCGGCATTGCGGACGCGTTTCCGAGGATTGTTGCTGAAGGTCTGGGATTGCTCATCCCACGACACAGCGGGGAGAACAGGTAGAGATAATTCCTCTGACGACATTGGCGATATATAAAGATGATAGGATTCAAACTGGTGTTACTCAAGAACACATAAAAAAGACTTGAAGTGGTGCAAGAACTAAGACCTGGCTTGTCCAACGCGACTCGACTTGACAATGGATGCAGAGTGACGATGGAAACCTAATAGAATACAGGGTTCAATGCCCCACTGACGCACTGAACTTGCCATGAACCTTTCCGTTACTGGGTGTGCACGTGCCATTGCCAGCCACTCGGCCCCTAACGAGCCGGCGGTTTCAGGGTCCCCACGAAGATTCCATCAATGAACATACCTTAGTGGATGGATCCATTGATAAGATGATCAGATAACGGCAAACTCATAAATGCGTTCTCGCTTGGTTTTCTTCTCTCATTGATTTGGTCTAACCTTTATTGAAAAGGGATTCTTCTGAATTAGATATGCTCATCCTGACCAGTAGCTCATGGTCCTATCTGGGCCACAAAAAGATGAATGCTCGTGGCACTCCTGAGTTATAGCTCCTTTCTCGTGTCCGGTAACACTGTCTGTGACAAGTCAGAGACATCCTCAGCCATGGAAGAATGGTAAAAGAATAAGTCCACCAGTATTTATCAATCAATGTATCTTAATTAAATTCATTAGAAGCTGAGCTTAGGAAAGTTTAAGATGTCCAAGTAGGGTTCAACTCTGAGGATGCATGATGCCCAATTTAGCGCTAGATAATGAAAGGCTCTTTAACAAGAGTGATTGGAGACTAACCAGGACACTTAACTGGCCACAATGAACCTCCAGTACGATCGAATTCTTGGGGTTCTCATTAGAATCTTACAGGTAGAATGACCACATACATGTCTGTTCAATAACCTGGTCAGCAATGTCGAATACATGAGCAAAACTACAAACTCATCATACTAGCATATGGTATTGCACTAAATGTTTAGTCTAGCTATATACTCGGTTTGCCAGACGATTGCCTCATCGACGTGCTGTTTACTGACTCTCCTTGTTAATTGATCGACCTCCAACAGGACGAATCATCAAAGGAACTGTGACGTCTGATGGACCACCCCAGCTTGAAAAGTCAGACGTGTGGCTATCAACCTCCTCGAAGCCAAATTTCTCATAAAGCTTTCGTCCTTGCACTGAAGATTCTAGACATGCCGGAATACCCAGGCGATCAGCTTCTTCAAGTCCCGATTTGAGCAAAAGAGAGGCTGCTCCACGTCTGTGGTGCTTCGGGTCTGTGTGTAGGAGTTTCAGATCTGAGAGTTTTAGCTAGTCAGAGAACGTATTTTATTGAAGATACAGCATTGAAACATACAAACATATGGCTTTCCCTTCATATGATTCACCCTCATATTGTTCTTGCCTCCAAAGAAGAGTTCGCATGCTTCCGCATTACAGCTCGGCCCCCGATAAGACGGGAAGGAATGTTGTTCCTCTGTTGGAGGAGCCTCCCAGATATACCACATAGCAAAGGCAATCATCTGGTCTTCCTCTTTCCCTATATCAGTATCAATGACTTTGGCCCATCGGCAGGCCGCGTCCTTCTGCAGAGAGTCGATGAGGTCCGCGACTCTTGTTGAGGACTCAGAAGTTCCCCCTCCCGGGAATAACACCGCTCCGACTGGACTCGGGCCATAGGCAACCGTCTCAATGGCCACAGCTCGATGAGCATCGGCTTCGGTAGCTGGTAAGACTTTGAGAGGCATAGTGCAGAGTTGACAATGGTCGGAAACATTCACATTGATGGACACAAGATGTCACTACCTTGAATAAATACCGGTTCCATTGTAACATTTACATGGGTTACGACTTCACATCAATCTTCGGCGAGCCTGAATAGGCATGTCGTTGAGTTCCTGCTCCGCTCTCGGCCGGGACGGGGATCTGGGATTTAGCGGGACAATACTGACGAAATCCTGGCAAGGAAACGAAGGGTACCCCAACGAAAAGCTCTAAAATCGCATATAAAAAAGAGGCAAACTCTTAGGGAACAAAAAATTAGCTAAGAGCTTGTTCTGAGTACAGCATTACATTGCATCCATTTCGCCTCATCTTCAGACTGAAGTGATCAATGACTGGTTAAGACGGAAGCTTCGAGCTGCCGAGGCCGGTTTAAACCGTTATCGATACTCGGATAATCCAACAGCCGCCCCCGAAAAATTCACTCGTTGCGCGATTCAAGGTCCGGTTGGCCGCAACCTTTTACGGCGACCTCACATTTTTCAAATCCAAACCTCGCCGTCATCAGCCTCGTCCTCGAGCCCTTGCCCTTCCCCGTCATTACAACTTTAATACGCATAAATCAGCCATGGATCACGGACGAGACCCCTGCCCTTGGGTCATTCTTAATGACTTTGGTGGTGCTTTCTGTATGGGCGTAAGTTTAGCCCTTCGTGCTGTGGACGATCGATTACAGCGACAATTGCGATATGCGTAAACCGGGACATGGCTAACATTGCCTCGCTAGGCTATCGGTGGTACTATCTGGCACGGAATCAAGGGCTTCCGCAACTCCCCCTATGGCGAGCGACGCATTGGCGCCATCACAGCCATCAAGATGCGCGCCCCGGTTCTCGGTGGTAACTTTGGTGTCTGGGGTGGTCTCTTCTCAACATTCGACTGCGCTGTGAAGGGTGTTCGCCAGAAGGAGGATCCTTATAACGCTATTATTGCTGGTTTCTTCACTGGTGGCTCTCTCGCCATCCGAGGTGGTTACAAGGCCGCCCGAAACGGTGCCATCGGTTGTGCTGTTCTTCTTGCCGTCATCGAAGGTGTCGGTATCGGTTTCTCCAAGATGCTTGCTGGTAGCACCAAGCTAGAAGCTCCTCAGCCTCCACCCCAGGAGGCTACTCTGTGAGCCATCATCTGACGAAATGAAATACTACGATCGATAAACGACGATCGAACAACCTTCGACTCCCCCACTCTCAACTCTACCACGACGACCAACAAATTCTGCGGGCCGGGCCCTCGAAGAGCCATGCCTCTTGTATTTTAAGCACCAATATCACCACTACCACGAACAAAAATTTGGCTGACATTTTAATCCTTTCAATCGCATCGGATCGGCGTTCCATGTATAATAGAACAAGATATCGGAAGGGTTTCGGGAAGGTGGAATCTGGTTTAGCGATGGAGTTGCCATACTTCTTGCGAATACAGACTTACTTATGTCTGATGAGGGAAAGAGAGCGAATGTGCATTATACCAAGCGATGGAGGGAAACTTGGGAATGCACGTGGACCAGCAGGTTCAAAAAGAAATAGGAATAGGAAATTCCTGCTGCTGATGTTTATGCTGCGTTTGTTTATCGCGGATTGGGTACAGAACGAATACAAATGGCATTCCTGTTCCACTCTATAACCGGTCACTCACAATGCTTTCAGCTTGTCTCTAGGTCGCTTGACGGCTCATTGCTGAAGATGCTCATTTGGGGCTTTCCCTCGTCATCAATCCAGGCTCGAAACATGCCTCCGCAGTTGAAATCCATCAGAACTTCAGACCGAGTCTCGATGAGTTGACCATGCGAATCACGAACGACAACACTCTCGATGCCAATGATGCCGCCTTCACCCTCGCCTGTCTGGCGCCATCTATCACCCGCACTTCTTTCCAGCTCTCCACCTGGGCCTGCAACATGAGCCACAGCCCTGGAACCTGACTCTGGCTTCCACCTTGCCATACCTGCTAGGGTTCGTAGCGCGTTAGTCCTCAGAAATGAATCGCCGTTGCCGGTTCCAGAGCCGCCAATAGATCTCGTGGTGTATATTCGTTCGCCCCTTTTCATGAGGGGAGTATACGTCATAGGAGTCGGAAAACAATCGGCCAATGTACCTCTCAGGGCATCGCTGAGCACCAGTGAGGGGCCTGACTCGGTCATGGCTTTCTTCAAACGATCCCACGTTGACGACCCTGTCGGATCACAATCCTCGGTCCATTCCTCAGCCCAGAAGCCTGACCCAATTGTAGGCGTATCACCGATACGACCAGTGAGCTTGTTCGTTAGACCTCCTGTACTGGTTGCGGCGCAGATAACACCATCTTGATCGAGTGCTACTGCTCCGCATGTCCCTTGAGGTAGATACTCAGTCGCACTCCAGGTTGCTTGCCCCTGGCCTTTCTTCTCCCTCTCTAGAGCCCGGATATGCTCATCCCAACGACGTTGAGTAAAGAAGTAACTAGGGTCGACAAGTTCTAGTCCGTACTGCTGCGCTAGTTGCTCGGCGGCCTTTCCATAGAGCTGGGTATGTCCCTGTGCGGACGGGACATCAAGGTCGCCTGAGTTGACTCCTTGGGGATGCGCCTCGAGATCGTCTTCGCCATGTTCAAGCATTGCACGAGCTAGAAGGATGGGATTTTTCACGCGGCGGATACCCATGACACCTACACCTCGCTTCTTATAACCACGGGATACCATGACCGAGGCCTCTAGTTCAATGACTCCATCACGAGTGAACACAGCGCCGTGTCCGCTGTTGAATAGGGGGTTGTTTTCCAGAAGACGGACTGCGTAAGTTGCGGTATCTAAAGCTGAAGGGAGCTTCTTGGGTGACTTTTCTGAGACTACCTCATCCTGGCTTCTCATGTACTGGTCCGTTTTAGTGACCTAAAATAATAATTAGATACCTGAGAATATGGGGCTTGCCGTGCTACCATATATGAACTCACAATGTCAATGAGAGCTTTACGATAAGCCCGAAACTGTTCCGGCGGATACGTATCGCGCTGGATATTACCTGCGCCTCCGTGAATGATAAGACGAGGCTTCAGTCTCGGTATTGATTGTTCTTGAACTCTGTACTCCATCGTTGGTGGTTGTAACCAAGATATATGGAGCCAGAAACCAAGATAGTGAAATGTAAAGGGATGGACAATCTCCCCTCACTGATTGCTGAAGTTGAGTAGCATTACGACATATACGGAGCCCCACTCGTGATCAAACCCAACATGGACTCATCCAGGCAGTAAGAGAAGATGTTGACATATTTTGAGAACAACATTGCCGCCTTTTCAATTTAAATATTGTAGACAGGGGGTATTCATGGATATACGCCCGTAATATTATACATGAAGATTTCTTCAGCCAACTCCCAAAGTTTGACAGGAGTTTTATGCTCCCCTAACACCATGCAAATGCGCCAATCTTCATAGGCTCCTTTTTACTCATATCGGAGTTAAACGTCCAAGATATATGATACCCAACAGCAAACAAACAAGAATTGTGACATTATGCCTGAGCCAATACTATAGCCGACTTAACTGCTCTGTCTATATCCTTTGGTCGTAAGCCTGGCGTGCGACCCAAGCATACTGCCCTGCTCGTCATTTCTATACTTCATTAGTTACTGGCTTGTAACACAAGTCGAAGGAACTCACCTGCTACCAGTCGATTCACATCCATTGTCACTTTTGTCTTCATCCAACTGGCATCTGTGGCCCAATCTCGAGGAAAGTATGATGTATCTATGAGGGACCCCATCCCTGTACCGAACTGCACAGGGTTGGTGGCCCCAACTTTTGGCATAATGTTCATGAAGTCAACGCCCATTGCAGGTGCCATAAGAGGAGCTTGTGTCATGGACGCTGTGGTGGTAGCGAGGGTGGTAGGTATCGTGCTTTGCCACATATTTGGTACATCGCTTGTGGCTTGCTGAGGCGGCATGTAAAGCGCCTGGCTGGACGCAGGGGGTTGCTGCGCTCCGAAGAAGCTGCTACTCGTTGCTAAGCCAGAAAGGTCTGGAGTTTCGTCGAACGAGCCCAAATCGATCTCAGCATCAATAAAATCCACATTAGCAGGTATCACGATACCCCGTTGACGTAGATATGTTTCCACCTCATCTGCATCGAAGAAGTCCCCTTCAAATCCCTTATACATCATTCGCATACGAGCGTCAATGCGGTCACCTTTGGTGGTTTCAACATCTGGGTCAAAGGGACCCATTGAAAACCCAGTCATCTCTTGTGGCTTCATATGCTGTGCCAAACCTTGATTTCCTAGTGGTATCGCATTCCCGTTGGTACCCGTTGCTACATTTTCCCCGGCTTCTCCATTGTCTGGGAAGAAAGTCCCAGAACCACCCAGGTTTGTGAAAGGGTACCTCCAAAAAAACATCGACTCCTGACTCACTCTAGCCAATGTGCTGGATATGCGGCGGATGATTGACTCCCTGGGTTCGAATAGCAGACAGAATCCAAAGACCTCAGCATATCGATGAGGGGGCGGATTAGGCATCGATGCTAATCGAAGGCCAGCCTCCAAAGTTGCTCTCTGAAGGCGGCGACCAAAGCTCCGTTCTTGTGGCGCATAAGTAGATGGCGAATGAACATTGGGAAAGGGTGATTGAAGAAAAGGATTTTGCTCGAAACTGACTGTCATTTGTGTGTCGTAAACCGGAAAACTTGCATTATCTGTAGTTGGCATTGTGATGATTTCGTAAGGTAGGTTCAAGGGAGGCGTAGCCTGTTGTCGTATAGTGCCGTCCGCTCTTTGCGGAGTAGAGAGGCTCTTTTCTTGAGAAGCGTTCAAAATTGGTGGATTTGGTACCATATATTCACCACTCCCCGAGCCAGAAGTGCTAGAGTCTGAGCCAGATGGGTGCCGTCCTGGGGGCTGTGTCACAATTTGCTCTTGTGCTTGCGTTAGGGCTGGAGTATCTTCCACGCCGTCGCGATTTGAGTCCTCGGCAGATTTTCGTGTGAGTGAGAGAAACTTGCGGGTTGTATCATTTAGACGCCTTGCAACTTCAGGTGCACCCTCCAGCATTCCCTGTGAAAGAACAAAGTCGAAAAAGTTCATGAACTCTTTGCTCATGTTTTCATTGGCATCTTCAAGATCCTTGACTTTGTCCTCAAGGGTCGTAATGGCAGTATCTTTGCGATTACGATAGGCCCTTTGAGCGAGTCGAATCTGCGTTCGACGACGCTATGAAAATTGTTAGTTAGAATGAGCCCCAGGGTGAGTGGAGAACTCGGCTCATTGCTTGAACTCACATCTTGAGCCGTCTCATCTCTGGTGTCAAGGCGTGGACGGCCTCTTGATCGTTTCTTACTCCGATCCTCGTCGTTTTCTTCGGACGCCTTAGATCGCTTCCGCGTTGGCAGCGACTCCGGAGCGGTCTGAGGTTCTTCAAGCATGGTGATTGATTTTAAATGAGGACGTGGGTGCCAGAAATAGGTGTATCGAATAATGAAATCCGTGGAGGATAGCCTCAGGGGACGCGGCCAATATGAATCATGTGGTAATCAATCGTATCCACAAACTATTCGAGTTTATGAGTTTTTTGGTATGTGTCAAGAGTAACTGCCGGGACAAAGACTGTATGACTCCGGTGAGGCCGGATGAAAAGCCCGGAGCTCTGCCGTTGCGCTCCGTATGCCGGGGTGGGGATACACGGAGGGTACGGAGCAAAGGTGAGGATGGGACGTAGATGATGGCGGAACGATAGGGGTAGAGATGTGAGATGATGTTGGGGTTGGTGGTGAAGCCGAAGGAGGGCTGTGCATCGGCTAGGATCTCAAATGCCGATCGATGTCTGCTTATCGATTAGCGTCAGAAATTTGATGATCAATCAAGATAGGCACCACATTCAGGAACAGGAACCCAAGCCTGGGATTGCCTGTTGTCTTTTCATCGAGGTGTTTTGCTAGTGCTCGGGTTCATAAGGCAAAACTCTTGTCTGTTACACAAGATACTGTTGACCGTTCAACCCTCTCGAAACAGTCCATGAGATGCATCTGCAGCAAGACATCAACCATGAGCGGGGCTTGGCCGTGGCTCAGCCTTAAATGGCTAGTGGGTTCCAGTGGATCGGAGCGACGTTTGGCCCACTGAAGAGGCAGTGTCCAAAGCGGGGGATGAATCTGGGCGGGACCAGACGTTTATGTATAGATGCAAGACAGCAAACCATTGCTTGAACCAACTGTATCCAGTCTAACGTGTGCAGGATGTTCAAAGAAAATGAGAATGTATACACTCATTCACTTCCATAGACTATCCATGCGCCAGAAGTTTACGTTCAATTGATCCAATTAGCGGCTGTCCAACCCTCAAAGACCCTCCACTGCTTCAGGGTAGTCCTAATGGGCCAGCTTTGCGCTGGACGCAGGCCACCAAAAATGTCACTGCCACTTTCGCGACAGGGGCCGCAGACTCAATTCCTCCCCACCAACAGGCAATTTTATTCTTCTGTCGTTTCATAACCTCTTGTCATCATTCATCTTTACACCAGCATCTTCAGCATATGCGCCTGGTTTTCTGTCTTTCTTTGAGGAGATCCCGTCAATCAAAGTGGACCCAATAACCAATAGAGACATCGGGCCTTGTCACACTATGGCTTCTGTTTTACTCTGACGGCGCTACCATTTCGCGAGCCACCACCGCACTCCCAACGACATCTGCTTTGCCCTCAACGTCCCTCAGCATGGGCGACTGGGCCCGTGGATGGACTAGAGTCGGGCAAACAGGTCCGACCCAACACTATGGCCGTGTATGGGAGGCTGAGCGCGAGCTCCAGGAGCTTAGCATCATAGAAAGCTGGAACGATGATGATAGTTGGCCCGGCATGTAAGCTATTCACAGCCAATGAGCCGCGCATATCTTCGTTGCTGACATTGGTTGCGCAGAAACAAACCGCTCTTTAATGGCCCCGATGCGAAGCGCTTCGATACAAAACTTGCTAAACTTGAAGATCTGGGATATGGCGCATTCGGTCGCGTTGAGAAGGTTTCCTACGGGTCGGTCTGTCTTGCGCGCAAAAGGATCCCACGTCGACGCGGGTTTTCTATCGACGATTTGCGCAAGGAGAGCTTGACTATGCAGAAACTTGACCATCGACATGTCGTCAAATTAGTTGCCACATACGCTCCACGAACACACGAATTATGCCTGCTCATCTGGCCTGCTGCCGTCTGCAATTTGAGCACTCTTCTCGAAGACTTGGAATATCTGCGCATGGGCGAAGGGGATCGTGAGGATATCCTCGAGAGGCTGGATGCTTTAGACATCAAGGATTTGAGCGCTATTGAGCAATCGTCTGAAGACCAGCTTCTCCATTCAACAACGAAGTGCCCACTCGAATTTTTACGCAATACAATAGGTTGCATTGCTCGCGCATTGGCCTATTGTCACCAGAATGATGTGAGGCATCTCGACATCAAGCCATCTAATATCCTGCTCAAGGCAGACCGAGTCTACCTTGCTGATTTTGGTGTCTCGAGAGATGTCAGTGGACAGGATCAAACTATGACAGAGGGGGTACCGGGAACAGAGAGATGGCGAGCACCTGAACTTTATGCCAACAACGGGTCCAGTATGCAGTTGTCAGATATCTACTCACTCGGTCTCGTATTTCTAAATATTGCAACCGTTCTGTACAATGTTCGGTTAGCTGAGTTTGACGAAGCGTTAAGGTATCCATCCAGGAACACCCAGGAAGAGCAGCTTCGTGAACGAGAGCAGAAGCTGGATGCTCACTTGGAAAAGCTTACCTCTCATGCCTTGGTCACTCCCCCTTTTATGTTTACCTACGAGGGCCAAGAAACAGTTCGTCCTCGGCCAGTTGTCAACTTGATTGCTCGAATGATCACTCCGAACCCCAAAAACCGGTTACACGCATACAAAATTGATGATAAACTATCCATGCTCGGAGGCATTCATCAGATTTATCACGGAGAGTGTTGTAAAAGGCCAATATCGTGGGTCGAAGACAAGTGGGATAAAAAGCTCACGGCATTGATGAGCCTTCGGAAAGAAAACGATCGCCTGAAACAAAAGGTTGCTGAGCTCGAAGGACGAGACAGAACATACGAATCTCGATTCCAGCGCGAGGTTGATGAACATAAACAGGCTGTGGTCATGCTTCAAAAGAAGCTAAAAGATATGGAGGATAAGTGTCATACGTTAGAGGCAGACAATGCCAAAAGGAGAAGCAGCACAAGCAAGACCCCGAGCAAAATGGCGATGCCGCGACCCTATCGAAGCAGCACAACGAATCTTGAATCCGGACTTGGGCTTGAACCCTCACCAAAATCGAAGTCGACGCCGGTTACACCAGCGGCAAGACCAGCCTTTCAGCCATGGTCTCGGTCTTATCAGCGTCTTCCACCAGAGCAGAGGGCGTCACCACTCCAGCGACAAGCCGTCTCGCCGCGACCTCCGAATGACATAACCCCCAGAGGATCAACCGAATTCCCGACCTCGAGATCACCAAGTTTCACTAATATTTCGGGTTATACTTTGCGCTCGCGTGGATCTGGCTCGAAGCTCCCCTTACCAGTTACACCGTCTCGAAGTGAAACACCGAATCTCAATCGCGATCAAAGCTTGACGGATAGCAGCATGTCCTCTTCAGTGTTCTCTCGACATAGCATCGAGACAAACCCAACACCTCTGCAAAGCAGCCCAGCCCTGGACCGCAACCCACTTCTCATGGACTCTGCAAAGGTACCTCAATGGGGTCAATTGTCCAAGCAGCCTGATCAACCCGATGCGAGAGTGGTGACCCCTGAACCACGGCCAGTGCCCTCAGAGCCGAGCAGCCCTGCCTTCTCAATACCATTATCCGCCATGTCATCCCCAAGAACTCTTCGATCCGACCTCGCGAGCATTGACGGGGATCAGACACGCCGGCCATCTGTACCCTCACTCCAATCATTAAAGAGCTGGGCTGAAGTAGCAAACGAGGGGAAAAAGTCGTTGAAGATGATTACTCGTCCACGGGCGCATTCGAATAGGTCCAATAGACAGCTGGAGGCGGAGCCTGTCTAAGAACATGTATCATGACAGAATGACGATATTGATGAATGACTTGGATGTTTAGGGCATACGACTTTGGGGACTTTGTACATATCAGGCCACGAACTACACAGCATTTGCAGCCAAAGTTGAATACAAAGGGCATCATATCCATATATCGTACATGTCTATATTATTTCCAATTCCGCTATAAATGACCGAACCTGGGTATAATTGAAGAAGATGATTACAGACCTTTTTATTGACGACCTCTTCGCATGGCCGCAACTTGACTGAAAAATCGAGCATCGTCGTCAGATTCCACCTCCCCTAACAGAGAATTCTCTTTCTTTGCCAGCCCTTGCCTCTTTGCCCACGAGACTCGTCTACCACTGTCGTCCACTATGCCTCCATACTTCTTGGCATACTCACGCTCTAATTTTTGTGCCTTTGCCATCCATTGTTCGGACAAGAACGGATCTTCAAATGAATTGTCTTTCGTTCGTTCCAATTCGGACTGCTTTTGGCGATACTCTGTCAGGATTGTATCCAAATTCTCCTTTGCTACTTGAGGATCAGTTGGCTCTGCGCCGCCCTCTTTTTCCTCCTTTACCAATGCATGTTCCTGCTCAATAAGACTGCTCACTGCTTTACCGCGAGCCGTCCAGTCGTCTGTGAACTTCGAAAGCTTTTGATCCCACCAAGCTTTGGTCAGAGTTGCAGTAAAGTGATATGACGCCGATGGCTCGTCCCGTCCGATTTCGTCTGTGGCACCCTCTTCATGTAGCAATTTGTCCATCATGGTATCCCAACGATCCTCTAATCTAGCCCTCGGAATTTCTTTTTTGGAAACATCCAAAAAAGTTTCAACAGATCGTCGAAACATGGCTGTCTTTCTACCAACTGCCCGTGAGAACACCCTCGGCTGTGGTTTCTTGATCCGCAGGAACGGTAGGGATTCGGCAGTATTACCAGAAACTGGTGCCTTTCGCTCACCTACAAAAGCAGATTTTGGTAGAGGGCGAATTGTCGGTTCGTATTTAGCAGGCTCATCAGGCGCAGAGACTTTGGTGAGGAGTGGAGGATTGAGTCGTTGTTTCGAACGGGGTGGCTTTTTGTAGGATGGAGATTCTAGACGTGAAAGATTGGCCGTGAAGTTGCGTTTCCGGAGATATCGAAGTATTTCAGAGTGCTCGGGCGACTTTGTATCTCGTCCTTTCGTTAATAAGGTAAGGAACTGAACAGAACATTAGACCATGTAGACCAAATCTTGTTCAAGCCTCGAACCTTGTATCCTGCAGCCATTGAGTCGTAAAGGAGCCTGAAGCTCGTGAGTGGCTTATTCTTGGCGAATCTCTCTCTCAATATCTTAGTTAGAGGATGTCTTCGTCCACCAGGATGGTGATGCGGTAAGGGCACATTGGATGCTGTTTTCAAGAGTGCTCGATAGAGTGCCAATACAGCGACTCTATGCTGTGAACTGCGCGCCGCGACGAAGTGTTGGCGAATCATGGCGGCGGCGGTTTGTGTGGGGGGATGTGCATTGAGACTACCGGTATAAGTGAAGCATCCAATGTTGGTGTTGACGCATGCGATCAGACGTTGGTGAAAGCTTGAGCATGGTGGGGGAATTTTACAGCTTAGCGGCTCGATGACTAAGGACCACCCCGGATTTTGAAGATCCATGTGAGTTGAAACGGCTGTCGAAAAGGCACTATTCCCGATGTATACGAAAGCTACCTGTGTCCGACATTGGAATATGGCAACTTGCAGTACTCGTTTTGGAACTCGTCGTCTCAATTAAGTTGCCTGTAGAGAGTGTATATATTTCTTTATGCTGGTCGTCTAGATCAGAGAAGTTACTGTGATGCCTACTAGAGTTTGCTAACATGCCCTAGCGCCGCTCGCGTATCGTGTTAGTCAAGGTCATATCACTATTGATAGACGATTTCTTTTTGCCCAGAGGTTGATCCGAAAGACCAGGAGCGACGATATTCGGTAAAAACATGTGCATCTCGTCAACAGCTTGCTCGAATGCTCTAAGGACAGCTAAACAATTTTAGAGAACCATTACGGATGCGATTTATGAACGTTGACGATTCCTGGAATAAGGGGCTCAAACTCAAATTTTGGTTGGAACCCTGAGTGTAACGGCAATTCAAGTTTTTAGTGTCTTTGACACATCTTCAGTCATCGAGTTTTGCGTGTCTTGTTGTCAGTTTACGAAAGCTAGATGACACCCATTCAAACAATTCTTGCCACATAACGGCACACATAAGCAGCCTAATACAAGCTAAAGTATGAGTAGGGCTGCATTGGCTGACTGGAGAGGGTTGAGCCGCATGTTACGGACCGTCCTATCAGAACAACATGATTTGAGCAGCTGACGATATTTTCAAGCTTGAAATGCAAATCTCAGCTCATGGCTGCTAATCCTTGTCCCGAGGTTCCCGTGAGGATGATCGCTAACCCACAGCGGCGAGCTGATCAATATTTTCGTAGTCTCGATAATCAGTACCGAGACATCCGGGACGTCTGGACGGATCGAACAAGTTAAAATTGCCGATTTCCGAGACGCTGCCCGGCATTGATTGATCTGAGATATGCAGCCGCGCGCTTGAATGATGGATCGGAGCAAGGGAGCCGTTGACAAATTTGTGATAAGTGAGATGATTTTGAGTTTGTGGTGTTTCAGTAAGCTATCATCACCTTGACGTTGGATGGTCAGAATGACTGGATGCGGAAAAGTGCCTGTACCTTGAGGACGGGAATAGTGTTTGCAGTGCAACTGTATGACATCGAGCCGTTGAATTGCATGAACTTGTAATAAAAAGACTATTCTCTGTTGAGTGGACCACCCTAGTCTTTTGCAGCGTAAATTCGATATGCTCTAGGGCGTCAGGACAGCCATCCTCATTCAGAACCATTCTGGATCTCCTTTGCTCCGCGAATTCTCAACTAGAAAGCATGCGTACCAGTTACGCTTTGGCCAATTATTTGATATTGCCAGTCTTCCGTGTGGCCGGATAGAACCTGGGCTTTGTTCATGATCGGCGAAAGGGTGCCGAATCCTAGATGAACTGAAAATGGTCTCGGAAACTTTAGACATTAGGTAGAGGCAAGAGTTTCGACAATAATGAGGAATCTCATATCTCAACTACTTGCTTGACTAACTTATGACCCAAACTCACATAGCATGATATAACATAATGTTTGTGGAGAATGGTCAACGATTTTGTGGGATAACTGACAGTTTTTGCTGTTACTAGCCGATTGGGCTTCTGGAAGACGCAAGGTGCCACTATTATGAATTAGCGAATGCTGTAGATGCCAATTTGGCCGAAACAGATGTTTTGATGCTTGAAACATGCTGCTATTGTACTTGGAGGATTTGTATGTCAAGATGAGTTTTAGGTGGTGTGAGGCTGAAAACAATTAACGATAGCTTCAACCGGCGCCCCAACAAAAGCGCAATAACACGATAAAGCAGACCATTAAAACGGCGTTCGTAGTTGTTGTCATTTAGCAATTGGTTCGTTTCACTGACAGACAGGCGGTCTGGGATTCTGAGTTGGCGATATGTATGTACATGCATGCACGATCTCATCCTTGTCGTTGCCTGCATGCGAAAGCTTAGGTCTGATATGCGACTACTCCACCGCCATTGAAGAGAATGATGTGTAGTCTGACTAGAACTTGTAACCAAGGACATGTTTGCGTAAAAAGATGGACGCAAGAACTGCTGCGATAAGTAAGTAGCCTTTACAATGCTGGATGCCCAGTATGGAATTAGGAATGTGTCCATGGAGCCTGTTTAAAACGCTTGAACTCAAACTGAGGCTCTTACACAGTCGCGGCTTCTAAAATGTGCGAGGCACCCCGCTCTGTGCCCAAGAAGTTGCCATAAATGTCGATGCTGACCAGTAGCAAGTGATTCCGTAACCCCGCGGAGCAGTTAACTTTGAGCCGATCCTACATTGACACTATTGATGGATGTGTCTAAGTCGTGGTTGAGAGCCGTAAAAACTTGTCTTTGACCGCAACACCGCAACCAGAAGAGTGGATCTATGAATGTCAAGAAATCCGACATCCACCCCATCACTCCCGGGTTTACGGGAGACAGTTATGCTAAACCGTTATTAGACAGTATGCAGATGTAGGGGCACGAGGACAGCCTTAATAACAGGAACAGCACTAAAGTTAGCAGCTCACGGGTCTGAATCATGTTGTTTGCATGTCTCATTAAACTCGATTGGCTTACCAGCCTTTCTCGTGTTCGGGTTGGCGTCCATCTATTATTTCTCTGCTCGGACCAATCTGGTACGGGAGGTGCCGCAGCTTGCATTGATTGAAAGGCCCTGGCCATGGTGAGGTAGGCAACCTCACCTCATATGACATTCCAGTGTTGCGAGATATCAATTTGATCCCCTGAGAGGTTGTTTACAAGATTGATTGGGCTGAACTTAGCGGGCAGTGGCATGCATGCTTCTCATCAGTCGCATGAGGTTTTGTAGGATGGATGCATCGGGCGTGTTCATGGATTAGTGACCCGCTCCCCCACCTCACTAATATCAAGGATGAGCTGGAAGACGCGGGAGAAGGAAGAAGAAAACGAGAAGAAAAAAATTCATCCCATGCTTTTCAAGGTCAAGGCTGGCTCTAGCACTTGGGGCCACTAACATGACAAAAAGAGAAGAAAAAAAAAAAGGATTAAAGCAAGAGCACCGACTGAGAGAGCAGGGCTTTTGCCAGCCTCTTCTCAACAACTGATGATTGTTTCTGCTGTTTTCCTTTCCCCATCAACTTTATTCGATCTTGATACCTCGACACTTACAGAAGCTGTCTAGCCCTGCTTCTTGGATCGAGAGACTAGCATCGCTCCTAGAGAGGAGACCTCGATCTGGTGACACAGACTTGGCTGGCACACGACATCGACGTAATAGGGGAATATAAGTCAAACAAAACAATAACTACGTCGCGATCATCAGGACTGGTTACTAAAAAAGGAAATATCCTGGGGAACCAGCCAGCTGGTCCAACGCCCAACGCCCAAAGTACCGGTACACAAACAAAAAGCAAAAAACTGCCAGAGGCATCTCGAGACAATAAAGTAGACAGGGACAACGGCAGCCACCAGTAGCAGCTCGAGGTCACCACCTGGGCTGCTAATTAATATCCAACCTGCCGATCCCAGGGCGCCTCACTCATTCATCTTACCACCCTTTTCCTTGCTCTAGCTCCTCTTCTTTTCTCCTTCTGTTTCCCTTTCACTTTCTCTTTTTCATTTCCCAGCCTCGCAAATAATTCACTTCACTTTTGGGTCTTTAGCCGCCCTACTCAACACTTTTCGATGATGCGCATGTACTAATACGTAAGTTGTTCTCGCTTCTTCTGCCCCCTGTTTTCGCGTGTCTACGGTATGTTGCTCCCGGCGCCGCTCTTTCTACCCCTGGCCGACTATTGATTAGCGGATGGAGTCTTGCGGCATCGTTGAGCTGTGCCTGAGAGGCTTGACCGCCCTATCCCTGGCTCTGAGGCGGATTCCATTGTCACCTTCTTGACGGCCATGTCATGACAGTCCAGGCAAGCCACTACTTACCCCAGCTTGACCCCTGGATCTGCCCATCATCGCGTCTGCTTCTGATATACACCCGAGTATCTTCCACCGCTTCGAGTCCTTGCCTTCTTGACCGTATAATCTTCACCTAACCCATGAGCCCATAACGCCTTACAACTAGCTTTGCGCCGCTCAACCATTTTCGCTTTTCATCCGTCTTTTACGGTGACCGCATTATTCAGAGCTGACTTTTAAATCTTGACAGACCCCACGCGACCACTCATCAGTTCATCCACAGAGTTGCGCGCGGTCTCTTATAATACCAACTTTCTTCCTATCCACTGTACTAAACAGGGCTACACCTCCCCTGACGATATTGGACCAACCTCTTATCTCTTGACACCTCACCCAACATCTCTTCATCTGCCGGTTCGTGTATTGTCCAAGTGCTGGATTTCACGGCGGGTCGACCACTTCCGTATCATCCCATCTCGCTCATCCTGGTCTCATCGGACCACATCTTCCCCGGCTTAACATCCCGCCAGATCGGTTACTTTATTGCTCGATCACGCCCTGTGCGTTAGCTGCGTATTCGGCTTTGCAAAACACCGAAACACATATCATAACTTGACCTGCCTCACTTCGTGGTCCTTGTGTTTGTTTACATTCGCCATCGATCATCCCTCAGCCCTATTTAACAACAGTTGATCTTTCTGTTTAATACCACCGACTTCTTGGATTGAGCTGCTGCATGAGCTCGACCCGAACTTGGCTGAGCTATCATGTTCCTGCATGCTGGTGCTAGCCTTCACGGCCACGAGTACTCGACAAATCGACCAACACAGGCGCCTCAAGGAGCGTTGCCTTTCCTCCGATCCGCGCTTCGACGCCAGTCGGATGCTGATAAAACAACAAGGCCGTTATCAGCAGTTGTTACTTCCTCACCACAACCCCGACCAATGTCATATCATGAGAAGCTCCCGTCTGTGACTACAGTGACACCGGTGCGCCGGACTTCTCGCCCCAGACCCAAGTCTGAGTACATACCTCGGCGAGATCTCTCTGTTCGCTTTCGTGAACCGGAGACTGATGACGACCTGCCACCTTCAGAAGTGCAGAGTGAAGATGAAGGCTCTGCTGCCTGCTCGGATATAAGTGACCTCAGTGATTCCTCCACAGCACCTCGAAGAAGGAGGAAGCGCACCTTCAGAAAATCTACACAATTTCTTCTTGCACACCCAGCACCTCGACCAGGAGCCAGACAACGCCGCTTGGTTCATCTCCGCCCACGACTGCTCCTTCAATTACAAGAAGTCGGCGAGAAGCGCCCAATACCCGCATTTGATGTAGTGCCATCCAGCCTCATCACAGGTTCTCAGATTGTTCCTCGTATGGCTAAGCGCTGCCCCCACCTGTTCCGCACAAAGCCAGTCCTGGGCATGAACGATCTCCTTATTGTTCGTAGTGAGGACTACGACACACCAGCATCTCCAGGATCTCTCGACACCGAAGACTCACTCGATCAAAGGGACGTTGTTGCAGTTATTAGCCCACTTCCCCAAATGGGTGACGAGTCGGCCGAAATCGTGATGGAAGATGGATCGACTTGGGAGTCGAGTTTGATGGCCAACGGCTCATATGAGTTCATTGGAGTTGACGAGCGAGGACGAATCAGTACGGCACGATGGGTCAAGAAGACCTCGACGCCAACATCCCACATGCCTAGGAATAATGGAGAACAAACACCGCCACCGAGCCCTTTACCCGCGGAAGTCAAGTGGACATTCAGTATGATACATCCCGATACAAGACGGCATCCCATCATGGGCTCCCTCATGTCAAATACGCTGGACGTCTTTGACACTTATAATACCATGTCGACCTCAAGCGGTCGTTATCCTCCAACTCGAAACACGCCACTAGACTCTAAGCTTGCCAGTGACTGGATCGTCTCGAATCCACCTGAAATTCAGTCACGATTGACAAAAGTGGTCCCAGAAGATATCAAACTTCTGATGGTTGCAACCGCATCTTGGATCAACCTGCGACAAAGTGGGTTGCCAGTATCGGGAATCTGCAGGACACCCTCAACGTTACAAAAACGCACACTTAGCAATGGTGGCCCGCAGAGAGCTCAGACGTTCCCTGCTCGCCCAAGCCTTTCTCTTGTTAACCCTTCCCATCAATTACCGCATGCCAACACGAGTCCGGCAAGTAGTTCTTTGGACAGTTGCACATCGGACATGCCCGCGCGTCGAAGGTCGGTGTCTTACAATGCCGGGTTTGTCAAGCGGTTTGTGACGCCGCGTGTCAGCGAGGATGGAAGACCTCCGTTAGAGACCCTCGATATCAAGTCAGACAGGCCACCGACAAGACGTGTGAGCATTAGTGTGCGAAATTTTGCAGACAAGATATTCCGCCGGAGAAGCAACTCCCATGCGCAGGCTGAAGATATATATGGACCCAAGTTCGAATATTGATACATCCATAGTGACGATTGTAATATAAATATACCATGTCCACAAAGGGACTTATATCATTCACATATGACATATTCCTGGTCTCCTCACAAAGTGCTAATATTCTCTGAACATGAAAATGGCGCCTCAGATTGTGAGAACGGACATTTCAAGCCGGAAACACGGCGAAGTGGAGCCTTTCCTCCTCCGGAATGACACATCTTCACGGAAGACCGGTCCAGATGGTGGGGCCCGGGATAATGCTGACCGGATTAAGAGTAAGATTGCCATTGGGGAATGCTGGGTTAGAGATCGAGCGGTCATTAACAGCGAGTTTGGTAGGATGCATCGTTCTACTCATCTGACCGTTTTGTAATGCAGCATTTTGTCCTGTGACAGGGTAGTTAGTGCTTAGAGGTGTAGCAGGCAGTCAGAGAGACGCAATCACAAGTGATGGTCAACACCAAAGGTGAGAGTTTCAAGCTACCCTAGGCAAAGGAAGCTTGCGTGTTTGATACGGTGAATTCGGACTACTTCGGACCACCGATGGCGGTGCTTTCGGATGTCATGCCTACGAATCAGTTGTCCATTTTTGAGACATGAAGAGTAAGCATGCTGTTCAGGTCGTCTTGCATGATTTCCTATTGGGGCCTTAAGCATTGATGTAGATGACAACGCTGTGCCGCTGCCTTGGGTATCCCGTCTTCGTCTTGACTGGGATAGAAGCTGATTGGATGATTATGTTTGAATAGAAGGGACGAGAATACAAACCGGCTCAGCTTGGTCGACAGTACTCAGGGAAAAGCAGTATCACCATCACACGCTGCGCTTGTGATAGCATTGACGTTTTGCGGGCTTGAATGGGGATAAGAATCACACCAACAAAGTGGAACCAATCAGCCACAAATGCAAGTAGCCGATACTAAGGACAAGCAAGCTCGAGTAATGGGACAAAGGGTTCGAGGTTTCATTCGACCATCAGCTACAAAATGAAGTGAACAGCTGATCATGGAAAGCCTCAAAAATCAAGCGGGGTGATTCTCTGAGTATTACCGTTCAACTACACAGCTGTTCCCGTGCTGAACCTTTTGAACCCTTCGTGATTTAGCTACTACGGGACGCATGCACTTCTCCAGAGTGGCCTGCATACAGCGATAAAGGGCCTTGACCTGTGTGAATACAAAATCCTAAGAATAGACAATCAAGGCGATGGGATATAGTGAAATGTAACATTGAGATCGAAGAAAACACGCTATAGGTCAAAGTGAAGACCCTGAATTTAATTAAGCGCACCTAGGCTTCACTGATTACGATCCATATTTCGCACATGCTCCTGATCGACTGTCCCGTCGGTTTTAAATCCCCTTCTTTTCTCTGGGGCTAATGCGCGCGTACTGGCCCCAGAAAAGTGGAACCTATAGCTCTTAGTAGGTGCGTAAGTTAGATGTGTCCGCCAGGCCAGGCTACTGCTGCTGCATCATCCATCACCACCTGCGGTCGCCCAGCCCGCTTCTTATTCCTCCAACTCCTCCCTCTTTGACTTTCGCCTTTGCATACGTTGCTTAACTCTGAAAGTATTTTCAAAGTCGGGTCGCCACGTCCTGCATATTGGTTGCATATATCGACCTCGACCTCAGAATAAGCTCAATGCCCACCACCCGCTTCTCGCCGCCCCGCCTTGCGATTCAATAAACGTCCCGCCTGAGCTGTTGCGCTGAGCCCAGCCCAGCCCAGCTGCCCGCTCTCGGCCGTCCGACGGCATTCGAGTGAATCGCATCATTTATCGATCACCGCCTTGTTTAGCACCGTGCCCATCTGCCCGCCATGGACGAGAACATTGGTCCTCGCCCTTCGGGTTCTCACGGCTCTATGCCACCTACAACTGCATCTAACCTACTAGCAAACTTCCTACCATACGAGCCCATCTCACGATCCACGTCCCCAGGTATTCCTTACCTCAAGACCGACGAAGACGACAAGAAACGCTATCGGCCTCGAACTTTTGCCTACTTCTCGCAGCTCCCGTTCGAAGTCGAGGAAGAAGCTCAACGCGATGCTGCTCTGCAGGGCATCCTCAAACAACTATACATTGCTATACGAGCTGAAGACTTCTCACCAGGAGCTCTTCATTGGACAAAAGAGCTCCAAGGATGGCTCAACCTCAAGTTTGAGATGACGAGAGAGCAGAGGGCAAAGTTGGCTAAACTTTATTATTCCCTTGCATTGGCTCCGGGCTTAGATGCAACCGCCTCGGACCGCTTCTTGCGCATGGTCCTCACTCTGACGAGGTACGTGTGCTGACAACATTCGATGATATTAACTCACACCTTGTAGGAAGAATCATTATTTAAAGCCAGGAGAAGATCTCGTTCTTGAATGGAGGCCATTGTGGAACGAAATCAAAGCATGGATTCTCCCCTCAGAAGTCCCCGCGCACCAGAGCAACCGCAAGCGTTCCGCCAAACAACTGCTCAAGCTATGCACCCATGCCCATACGTATTTCGATCCTTCCGAACGTCGAGCGATGCTGGAAGAGTTCTTGCCATTCTTCAGTGTTAATGAGCTTCCAAACGCATATATCGTAGCAGGTGTTTTGAATGCTTTGCTGCCAAGTCACCCCGCTCCCATCAACGAACCTCAGTCTCAACCGGCCGACATATTTCCCACGCTCTTCCACTTGTGGTCCATCATCAATCGATCAAAGGCATTCGATATCTTCTTCATTGACCTGCTGTCTCGTCTTGCTAGAGACCACATAGCCTGCTCCTATGTCCCATTTGGAAGCCATGGCATCTTTTCCAAGGACCAATCCGACCTCATTTTCACAGCCATTCTCAGGCTCACGCAAATCCCCGTGGGCCAAGCCAACTCTCCGTATACCCCACTGGACTATCTTTCCGGGGCAGGCATTTATGTTGAGAAAGATAAGAAGAAGTATCCTGTGGCCTACATGATCTCTCGCTTGATCGTGAGCTCTTTGTCTCCGGCTTGCCTGAAGGAAGATGATTCTATTATCTCGCACTTGGAGGGCCTCATGGAGTCTATCGATACTTTTTTCCATCCCTCCAACCAGGGCTCATGGACCACCATGCTTGGTCAGCTGACCCTTTACCTCACTGAGGCGTTCGTCTCCCGATGGAATCGCGAGCAGAGTGGTGAGCTGGATCTTCCAGAAGATCGTAAAATCAACGACGACTTGAAAAAGCGTTTTGTGATGGCACTCAGAGAAGTGACATTCATGGGTCTTTTCTCCAAAAGCAGCCGCGTGTCTTACTACTACTACAGCGCCTTGCAAGGTCTAGCATATCTCGAACCGGACCTAGTGTTGCCCGGTGCATTGCAGCGTTTCTACCCTAGTCTTCAAGGGCTTGTGGAGGTACACAGAACCACCTCAAGTCTGAATGGACTGCAGATGATTGCCAACATCATGTCCAAGCATAAGGGTTATAGATGTCACATCACAGCTCTTCTGGCTCTGGCACTCCCCGGTATCGATGCCAACGATCTAAACAAGACCCAATACACGCTCAATTTCATTCAAAGTGTCGCTTATAGCATTCCTATGGTACCGTTGGTTAAGGAAGGAAGCCACATCCATGATACAACACTAGCCATGGAGTGGGTCCAAGGACAAATGGATCGCATGGAGCGCGAAGGTCAGAATGTGAAGTTTGACTATAAAAACGAACTTAGCGACGAAGATGAGGCCAGTATTTTGAGATCGTCGACTACTGGCTTTGGCGAGTTCATCCTGACACTTCTCGGGAAAGTGTTCACTCTCCTCGAGAATTTGCCTGACGCAAACCAAGTCCGTGGCGGAACCCCTGAAGACAATGTCATCAATGCTTTGCCGGCTGCGCTGTCGCCCCTGTTCGCATCGTTGTCACCGGAGCTTTTCGACATGGCTCTCGAGAAGGTGGCTACGTTCGTTTCAAGCCATGTTGTCCATCAAGCACGAGATGCAATGGCATGGATCTTAAATGCGCTCTGCAAAGTCAACCCAGAGAAAACTCTCAAGGTCTTCATTCCCATGCTTGTTGTCAATATCCGCAACGAGATTGACTACAACAACGCCGCGTCCGACCGAAGTAGTGGAACAGACTATCTCCCCCGAGATCGAGCATTGGTGTGGTATGTCAGCATGCTTGCCATGGCGGTTGTTCATGTCGGGAGTGAGGTCTTGAAATACAAAGACGAGCTCCTGGGCATTGCGGAGTACATGCAAGAGAAATGTCGTGGTCTGCCCACTATCTTGGTTTCCAATTACATCCATCATCTCCTGCTCAACTTGACGCACACCTATCCCATCGATCACGCTCTGTACGAGCCCGAGGTCATCGAACGCGGGCTCGATGTCGATGATTGGGGAAAGACAACTGCCCCGGCCGACCTCAGCATTCGGTGGCACCAGCCCTCTCCTGCCGAGATCGAATTTGCCGTTGAACTCTTTGCTTCCCAAACAAAGTCTGCAAAAGACCAACTGGAATCGCTCATGAGTGACAACCCACCAGTGAGCCGTACTGGCAAGAACAAGGAGTGGTCAGATGAGGTTTCTCGGCTTATGCAGCAAATTCGCCTTGTCACTTCAGGCATGGCCACCATGTTCGACCCTGAGCGTGCTGCAGGTATCATGACTGGAAACACAGAGGAAGACCACGATGTGGCTCGCGAAGATGATGACGAAATGATGATTGACGAAGACCCTCTTGCTGAGGTTGCTGAGGACGAGGAACTCCGACCTCAGTTCCGCTACAAGGCAGGCTATGCCCTCAAATCCAGTGACCCTGCTTATAGCAGAATCCACGATTTACGAGAAGAATTAGGTCATCTTCTGACCAAAACGCACTCTTTCCTTAACGAGAACCAGGAAGATGATGTGAACTCATTCACCGCTCTGTACGCTGCCTATCGTACCTGGATTACTGATGTTGGCATTGAGCGCTCTGCTCATCCCCTGGAGAGGCACGTTCGACTATACAAGTCTGACATTGCCGCCTTCAAGATCAAAGGCTTGAGGAAAGTCTATCCTCGACCTCTTCTCATCAAGCGTGCTGAGGCATATCAACTTTTGCGACGTAAGCATAACGCGTCATCGAGGCAGAAGAGCGAACTTGACAAACGGCTGCTGCTTGATCTTGCCGAATCGAGTCTTTCACTTTACGCTGATGTACGACGAGTTGCGCAGAGCGCTCAGGACTCATCGTTGAAGTCACTCATTGGCAGCAAGCCGTTGGTGATTCCTGTTATTCTTGAGCGTCTCAGGAAAGCACTTGAGACGAACGACCATGACCGAATCAAGGGAGGCATGTACACTCTATTGTTCACGTCTCTTTTGAGAACTCTACTCAAGGATTGGCGCTTTGCCCCTGAAGCCATGCGATTGTATATCGAGACTGCAGGTATTGATAAGCCCTCCATTCAAAATTTGGGCTCATCAGCGTTATACACTCTAATTGACTTCGGCAAGCCGTTTGAGCGCATGATTATCATTAATGATGAGATTGTGGATACAATCAAACCTGCTGCTGATGTCTCTACAGCCATTGAGAGTCGGCATCAATTTATTCTGCAACGTAGAACGAGAGTCGAGAAGTCCAAGTCTACACTGGGCTTGGAATTGACAGAGCGTGCCAAGGGTGCTCACTGGAAGATAGCTACGCGATGTGCAATTTTTGCCACCAACTTGTGCCTACGATTCCATACCTTGGCGCCCCCTGAGTTTATCGATCTCGTTGCTCAGGGCACAAATGACCCTCACCCTGGGCTTCGTGGCTACTATCTGAGCGCTTTTACATCAGTCTTTACAGCTGTTGATATGCGGGCCGTCTATGGCCACGATTATCGCAATTATCTTCTTGAAAAGGAAGTTGGGGACCGAAACCGCATCCAAGTTGCTGTCGAAAAAGGTGACGCCGAATTTACCCACAATTTCCTTGAGGCCTTCAAGAAGCCCGAAGGGGCTGAGTATATGGTGGACGCTGATCACCCTGGCTGGCTAGTATGGGGCAAGAAGTTCACGGCCTACCGAGCGAAACCGCACCCTTTCAATGCATACGATGACGTTGAAACCGCTGTGCGCGATCAAATGGGTCGGATCTTGAACCGCGAGTGGCTATCTCAGTGCTTCGACTATCTGAAGCAAGAACCGCGAGACGCGTCGACGGACAGATTTCGCATGAGCAATGTTTACCTGTTGATGCACGTTTTTGACTTGATGCACTACGGCAAAACATTGGTCACTCTGGATGATGTCAAGGAGCTGGTGAAGGAGGTCTTTGGTGATGGTAACGACAAGCATCAGCATCGAGCGACCTCGGAAATCATGGGCGCTTTGCTCGCGGGCTCCAGTGATGATCCTCCTGAAATCCGAAACCGCGTTTGGGAGTATGCTGCGCCGTTCATGCTGAACATCTTTGCGGACGACCTGACACCCGACAACTTGCAATACTGGCTCACTTGTCTACACCTCGTTCTTGACTCCAAGGATCCACGTCGATCGCATGAGATTGTGGATACTCTCAGAGCATTCCGACTCGATATGACATCAAACGCGGCTTTCAAAGAATCGTCAAAGGTTCAACTTCTGGAGTTCATTGTTGCGGATGGTGGTTGGCACTTCCGACATGACCAGCCAATTCTTGATGACTTCCTCGCCCACATCGATCATCCCTACAAGGCGGTACGTGAGGCCATTGGCCGCGTGTTGTCAGTCATATATAAGACTCGATACCACGAGTCATTTGAGAATGTCAGCAAGCTGTTAGAACAAAACAAGGCTGCTTCGCCAACCGGTATCAGGCCTTACCAACCAACAGAAGAGTTCTCAGCCACTATCAAAGACGTTTTCCAACGACTCGAGAAATGGCGACATGAGAGAACACCTGGTCAGCAGACTCCCAGTTCTTATACCTCGGGCTCCAAAACCGTGCTTATGTGGCTCGACTGTACACTATCTTCCCACGAGTGTACTCAGCTCGTGCCTTTCTTCCCCACCCCCTTTATGGAGGAACTACTACACATGATGGATGTCAAGGAAGATCCCGAGCTTATGAGACTTGCGTATCACGTATACCGTCACTTGCCCAACATTCCTTTCCGAGATGGCGAGGACACAGAATTTATCGATGCACTCATCCGCATTGGCAAGACGTCGAGCAGCTGGCACCAGCGGCTTCGAGCCCTGGTCAATATGCAGGTCATCTATTTTAGACGTATTTTCCTTACGCGAGGCGCTCAAAGAGAAGCGCTCTTTACCGCTGTGTCTGACATGCTGGGCGACACACAGCTCGAGGTGCGTTCCTGCGCGTCTACTACGCTCGCAGGCATGATACGCTGCTCCCCCCGTCGTATCCGTGACCCTACGATTGCACGCCTCAAGGCCCGTTTTGAAGATGAACTGGAACGAAATCCCATGCCAAAGCGAAACCGCCATCTTGCTGGGACGGATACCCCAGTCGATATTCACAAGCAAATCACAAGGCGCCATGCTGCAATCCTTGGGCTGGGCGCATTGATCGAGGCGTTCCCTTATGCAACCCCTCCACCTGAATGGATGCCTGAGGTACTGGCAATGCTAGCACGCAAGGCTGCTGCTGATCCTGGAGTTGTGGGTAAAGCGACAAAGACAATTCTCAGCGAATTCAAGAAGACGAGACAGGACAGTTGGACGGTCGATCAAAAGGTATATCCCCCATCTGATGATTGTAGAGGAAATCATAACTAACAACTGTTTAGTACTTTACTTCCGAACAACTGGAGGACCTTGAGGGAGTACTCTGGAAGAGTTACTTTGCCTGAGGACATCATCTTATGAAGGAAGACTGGGCTCAACCTCAGACTCGACGAACGACAAAAAAAGTGGAACAAGTGCCAGACCACGTGCGCTATGTACGTTTATTATGGATAAGCATTGAATGATAAAGGCGAAATGGATAGAGCTTGTATATGGTGCCACAGGTTCGGGAGTGCAGGAAGGACTTGCAGGCCCTTTGATTTAGGTATTGATACCATCTCTGGCATTGCAATAGAAGATGCCCTTGACTATGGATCAAAGGATGTGCATCGGAACGGATATATCATACCAGAATCTATTAGTTCCAGTGCCCTATAGGGTAACAGTAAAAGATCAAGCACCACCGTGACAAACTGAAGTGTATGAATGACGTGGCTGAAGCAGTATTCAGCCATGCTTGAGTAAGACCTAATAACACGCCCTAGCACTGAGGCCCAGGAGCATGGGCGATATTTCATGCTCTTTGTTAAGAAGCCTGGTGAGGCGTTTCTGCTCTATGTCTGTCCATTAGATTGGGTGTTTTGACCTAATTGAACAATACCTTAGGCTTAGGTGATGTGAGATGGAGGAGGCCAGGTATTGAGGTTCCATTGGCTAAGCGCTTAGGCCTGTGACGTGGAGCCTAAGTGGGACTAGCGCGTTGCCAGTCGCTGCAGTCACTCGAATGTAGCGAACCAGCGCTTGCGCAGGCTGACTCTGTACCTGATCTTCCCTTATTATAGCGAGGTCAGGGACTTTGGAGTCAGCCTTCAGCCTTGATTAAGGCAAGGGCACTGCCCCCGGACTTTGTAACTTGTAACAAACAACAACAAACTCACGTTGGTTGATCGATCGATTACATGAAACTGCCGACCTTGTTTGCGATCAGCAAAGACCATAGAGTCTAAGCTGAGTGAGAACTGAGCGTTTGTATAAGAATATCTACTTAATTCCCCGTCAACCAACAGCTCTCTCGCGAGACAAAGACGGATCCAAGCCATACCTTGGCGAAACCACATTACTGACATTTGTCCCCGCCCACCGTTGGCTACCTAATGACCATCACCTGGCTCTGGCTTGTGAGCCGCGCTTTATTGAGATTGGAGTCATTCACCGCAAACAGCCACGGCTCTCTTAGACGAGCCGTGAATGACTGCGCCTCTGCTGCCTCTGGCGCTTCCTTTGTTACCTCTCAACTTAGCCAATCTTACAAGCTTTGGCTATTCGCTTCTCCAACATAAATGGGCGCGCTCTGCTCAAGAACAGAGCCGGTGGAAGGAGCTCAAGACGATTACGATCAGCACCATAGAAAGGATCATTCACATACCGATTTCATGACTCGTCTGTCAAAACGCGCAAAGATTTCTCGGATGGGAGAGCCAACTCTAGATGATGCCGCGGCTGCGCGGAATCACATCCAGGCCCATGATGCTGAGATCACGGCACGAGGTGTTCTTACCGAAAAGGCAGACGTCACAGATGCCGTGACGCAAGAGCCCGGAGCCGTTGGGGAGTACTTCAAGTTGCGACAACGGATGGTGGCACGCGAGAAGGCTCTGGATTTTGACCATGCATGTCGCATGCGCAGCACTCCTGAAGAGAGACGAGCAGATGCCACCATTCAAAGATTGAGGAGTGAGGACGAGGAAAACGTATATGCTCAAGCCGCGCCACGAACAGGTTATGGTGGCCAGCAGCACCCTCGTTTTCCTGGAGATCATTTTCTATCGAACAAGCATCTCATCGACCAAACGGCCTTATTCCGAGTAGCGCAGCATATGCCCAAGGGCGGCCACTTGCACATTCATTTCAACGCCTGTCTTGCTCCCCAAGTCCTGCTCAATCTTGCAAAGGAGATGGATCGGATGTTTATTACCAGCGATATACCACTTGTTTCGGAAAACGACTTTATAAATTTTGATCGATGCGAAATCCAATTTTCTCTGTTGAGCCCAGAGAAGGAAACACCTGGCAACTTGTTTTCACAGACATACCAACCTCGGCAGACAATGCGGTTTAGAGATTTTCTCGATAGGTTCCCTGGATACTACGCAAAAGATTCAACCAGTGTCGATGAGTGGCTATTCGAGAAGCTCATGTTCCACGAGGAGGAGGCACATAATCATTTGCAGACTGCATCTGGGTACGTTCATGATCAGTACCTTTCGCATGCAGACACTAACATGGCACAGGGCTTGGGAAAAGTTCAATGGAAGAACACGTATGATGAAGGGCCTCTTCAACTATGCGACAGCATACCGAAGGTACACCCGGCTATGTCTGGAGGACTTCATGAAAGACAACATCAGCTATGCTGAGATCCGGCCCAACTTCATGACCAGCAATCAACTTTGGAGCGATGACGGCACTCAACTCATCGATAACAAGGGCATCATGGAACTGATTATCGAAGAGGTCATAAACTTCCAGACCGATTTGAAAAAGCAAGGAAAGTTTTTTGGTGGTCTGAAAGTAATTTACTGTACACCTCGATCATTTGCGCCAGCACAGATCGAGGCTGCTCTCACAGAGTGTCTGAAGTTCAAAAAGATGTGGCCCGAGTGGATTGCAGGTAAAAGAATAGATTTCCCCTGAAGTTTTCTTCTAACAACAGCGTAGGTTTCGACCTTGTTGGCGAAGAGTCCAAAGGGCGCCCCATCAAGGACTTCATCCCCGAGCTTCTGAAGTTCCAGGAGGCTTGTGAGAGAGATGGCGTTGAAATCCCATTTCTCTTTCACTGTGGTGAGACACTAGACATGGGAACCGATACAGATGGCAATCTTATTGATGCGCTCCTGTTGAAATCGAAGAGAATTGGGCACGGGTTTGCGCTAGCTAAGCACCCGTATGTGATGCAGCATATGAAGGAGCGCGGTGTTTGCCTCGAGCTCTGTCCTATCTCAAATGAGATTCTGGGACTTACGCCTCGTGTCAGCGGTCATACAATGTATCAGCTTCTTGCCAACAATGTGCATTGCACGGTCAGCTCAGACAATGGTACACTATTTAGGTAAGGTGCTTCCGACAGAATATGTAACGAATATTGCTAACGGAGTTTGACAGATCCTCTCTATCTCATGATTTCTACCAAGTAATGGTTGGTAAGGCTGACATGGGCCTTTTTGGATGGAAACAATTGGCGTTGTGGAGTTTGGAGCACGCTTGTCTATCAGAGTCTGAATACAACAACGTGTTCAGCGACTGGGAGCAGAAGTGGAAAGAGTTTGTCAAGTGGGTGATTGAGGAATATGAAGAGCAGCCGAAGGTTGTCTGATGATACGAGGACGGGGCAATGTTTTCCACGAAGCGAGGGTGCCACTCACGATTAACGCAGCGGTTGATTTGTTGGCAAGCCTGGAGTTTGGCAAATGGTAAGAAGGCGATAGCCATTCTGGTTTACTTGCTTCTTGCAGCGGCGTTTGGGATGATTTTTTGAGACTACCCACGATAGATGAATGATTGTCAAGACCATAGAGACAGATTCGAGAACAAGAGGAGGACGAAGAAATGTTAGTATCGAACGAATAATCATTAACTCTCTTGCGTAATTCGTCAATCATTCTCGATACAGAGGTGGTACGACACAGGATACTTACGAAACATTAATCCAGTTCATCTATTGGATCGACCGTAATCACACAGCCCTATTACACTGAGCTATTCTGCCTAATCTGCTATCGCTGTTGGTTGTCAGGTTTGACGATCTTGGCAGCGGCTGTAGGGTACTTGATGAGACTTGGCACAGAGGACATTCCTGAGCGTGTTTCTTTGACTCGAATGTAGGAATGAAGCCTACTGTCTGAATTAGATCATATAAGGCCAAGCCATCAAGTCAAACCTAATGTTTATACCCAAAAACGTATACTGCTTAAATGCGCATACTCGTTGTATCCCTGGTTCAGCTGAGACGTGGGGAGGGAAAGCTGGGAGCGGGTGCAGCCGCCGTGGCGCAGCGGCTTAGAGATTGATCCACTCGTTAACCGTTTGTGTCAAGAGGGCTGAAACTCCCTACCAAATGTGATTTAACTGAAAAGCCCCCCAGTTTCAATCCCGATCTCTCTTGATTCTGCTATCATGTTGCTCTGATCTTTGTATCTCACTTTTTGTCCTCCTTCAGTTTTGTTTCTTGTTCTCTTTGTCCCTCGATATCATCTATTAGACGCACACCTCTTGCCAGCTAAACCTTGATATCTCTCCTCCCATATTATAACACCGTCAGGATGGCTGAACCCGGCAACCCAGGCTGGAAATGGTTTCCCAATGCCAAGGCTAACTGGTCACTCGATGTCGTGACGCTTCTTGCGGTGATTGGAGAATCTTCTATGGCTGAACAGACTCAGACTATCACGGCATCGTTGCTATGTCTGCTACCTCGACTGATCCCAGCCCCTCAGGCTCTGCTGAAGCCTTCACGTCCAAGTCGAATGCCTGAGACACTTGCAAAGATGACGGGTGTGTATAGTGGAACTACGCTCGACTCTGTGGGCTTCTTTGCCACTATCATAACTCCTTTGGATGCCCTTCAACCTTTCAGCTTTCGCGTGCTTGAGATCACTCATACAGACCCTTCTTTTGGCGATGTCGATATGAATCCTCCTTCTGCCCAAGAAAGCTGGTCTAATCGAAGTCTCAACTGGGTCAGATCTCGTCGCTCAAGTTCTCACAACACGGAGAAAATGTCGAGCCCAAAAGACTCTCAAAGCATTAGAATTCCCCGGGCTCCTCACGTAGAAGAGTGTGGGCTTCCTCTACCAAACACAGCGCGAACAACGACATTTCGTCTTCCGGGTGAAACATCCCCAAGCAATGCGGATGCCCCCAAACCGCTCGTGCGCCGTCTTACGGCTAAGCAGAAAGTCCAAGATATGCTTGCCAACCCGACCTTTGCCAACACGAAGAGACGTCCTGCAGTCCCAGCCAAGCTCTTCTCACCTATCCACATCCTCTCAGTCTTTTCATGTCTTCTAAGCATAGCAATCATCGCTTGTGCTGTGGTATGGCGAGATGGCAATGCCATTCTGGCTGTCTCCCTGATATCTTTTGCGTCGACTGTGGTGGGCTTTGCTTCATTTTGGCATCCCATTCTCATGAACCGCAAACATACCAATGTGGTCCCTAGAGGCGACGTCATGATCAGAACACGAGAAGGCGCGTTTCTACTCATCAAGTGCACAGAAGAGGTTGCCCGAGAATTGTACTCGGGGACCGAAGAGTGTCACTATCATGTTGGTGGCCGCACATATCGACTTCTCATGGCCCTTGGAACGATTCTTCTTATGTTAAGCGTCGTACTTTTCGGAAACTGCACGTGGAACTCTCAAATATTTATTGGTGGAAGCTACATTGTCCTCAACGGACTATACTGGGGCTTAGGCATGCTGCCTCGATCATACTTTTGGGATCTCTCGCGGTATCAATGGCGAGATGTGACCCCTGAAGACGCGAAGAATGCAGACGAAATCACAGATGTGAATGACCAACGAGAGGGCTACCCAAGTTTCACGCGTACTTTGTGGTTCGCTATTCGCGAGACTCAACTTACTGGCTGGGTTGGTCGCAGTGGAGCGGCTCCAGGTACGCAACAGTGGAATAAGTGGCTAAAGGAAGCACTACAGAATGCCAAGAATGGTAACAGATCATGGGAGTCTGTAGCCAGAAAGGATGTCATTATGAAGGAGAGCCTCAGCGCTGATGAGATTCCCGACGAAGCGGCGCAACATGCGCCTGCGGTCGAAGTTCAGAATTCTCCCACGGAAAAGGACCGCACGACATTTTAAGACGAAGATTGCAGCGAGTTTACAGCAGGAAAATGAGTCAAACGAGGGTTATGGTGTACGCAGGCGAATCTGGATGAGTTCCCATTTTGTGATATATAAAAAATGTTGTGGATCCTTAGTTTTGTACGCTGGATATTGACGAGTCGAGCCCTTTGAGGCATGATGAATAATGACTTAGTTCTAGTGCAGACTGAAGTTGAACATATAGATACCCTAAAATTTTTGAAATTGAGCATGTCTTGGAATAAAAAAGTCTAATAAACATGAATATTGCCCCTAGAACGGCAGTGGAATGAATCTATGTGTTTTTGGCGGTGACCATGTCACGTTCCAAACGCCGGCTATTTCTAAACAAATGATGCTTCATCCTGCTCCAATTTTGACCTTCTCATACATTAACCATCAAAAAGGTATTTAATCATCGAAATAAATGCCCTTCTTATCGTGGATGTCGATGGCACCACCACGGTAACTGCCCCTCTTCTTCTTGTTCTTCTCCTTGGTGAAGCCCTTGCCCTTGGTAACAATCAGATCCTCGTGGGCCTTCTGAGAATAGGCGATGGAGACATATTCGTTAGAGGCGAACTTGGAGTCCACCTTGATGTTCTTGGGAATGCGAGAGAAGGGCTCGTTCTGCTTCTTGCGTCCGTTACCGTTAACAACAGGGTCCGGAGGAAGAGGTGGGTAGGCCGAGTTTGACTGGAACTCGGGCGAAGTCTTGTCTAACGTGACAGAAGAGTCGGAGGAATCCTTAACCTCTTTCTCCTTCTTGACCTTCTTGTCTTTCTTGGTCTCCTTTGCATCGGAGTCAGATTCGCTGGAGTCGGAGTCGGAGTCCGAAGAAGAGCTGTCAGAGTCGGGAAGTGGCACCTTGGCAGCAGCCTCGTCGTCTGAGTCACTAGAGTCGGAATCGGAGCTTGAATCAGAGCTTGAATCAGAGCTTGAATCAGAGCTGGAATCGGAGCTAGAAGAGCCAGAGTCCGATTTGGCGCTCTCGTCGTCGGAATCGCTGCTCGAATCACTATCGCTAGAATCGGAGGATTCGCTGGAGGAGTTTGAGGAGGCGGCGCGCTTCTGCTTCTTGGCCTTCGGCTTGTCAGAATCAGATTCGGAGTCGGAGGAGCTCGAGTCAGAATCGGAGTCCGAAGATGAATCAGAGGAGCTGTCGTCGACGGGAGCTTTTCGCTTCAGATTGTTGGAGGCCTTGGGCTTGGCAGCCTCATCCTCGCTGTCGCTGTCGCTATCGGAGCTGCTGTCGCTGTCCGAGGACGACTCGGCGTCCTTCATATCCACATCCTCTTCCTTGGCGTCGCTCGAATCAGAGCTGGAGTCACTGCTAGCAGAGCTGCTCGAGTCTTTCTTAGAGGACTTCTTCTTGCTGGACTTGCTAGACTTGCTGCTATCATCGCCCTTGGTAGCCTCCCAAGTCTGGTAAACACTGACGAGGGAAGGGTTACCCTCTTCGTCGGTGGTAGCAGTCGCCTTCCAGCCCTTCTTCTCTCGCTGCTTCTTGAAGGCATCGGCAGCGCCCTTGAACGAGTGGTCAGAGAGGAAGTTCTCTACCAAGTCCATGAGCTGACCCGGCGGAGGCGCAGATGCGGCATCGTTCTTGGGCGCAGCGGCCTTGGTGCTCTTCTTGCCCATGGTATCGGTGGAAGGTTTGATTGGATTCAAGGGGTTGTTGGAGAATAGCCACGAGGGAGGGCTTTGTTTTGAGCCAGACATACGCCAATGCAACAAAGTGAAGCCTGGGCAATTGCAAACAGCAAGAAATTGTCTGGGTATCGGGGACTGATACAAATATTTCCTGGACTTCGCGCTGATCAAAGACTGGCTACAGAAAAATTTCTGTGGACGGGTGGATCGATGGTGGGGCCTGTCCTGTTATTGACGATCTAATGCTTATCGATAGGCTCCACAATAGGCAAAGGCTACTCTTACCTAGCAAGTTACTTCTAGAACGGCCCCTGATATAAAAGTATATCAGTTAAGGATGACAGGGGTTGCCCTGGAATAACCAACCTGGACTTTTAATACCACTAACTCGTCTACTCAACGACGCGCTAGCCAGGGGAGGGATACTCGCGACGCTGGTACCATAGCGACCAGAGGAAAGCTGCTGAAGCTCAAACATCATCGCCTCTTGTGGATTTGGCGTTGTAACAACACAAACCTCAACCAAGTTCCGTTTTCATTGACCCAAATCACCAGACCGCGTTCTACAACACGAAATTGCGGGTCGAAAAAAAGAGCCCGAACACGTTCGCAATATGTCAACGAACGCAACGAAAAGGAAATTTAATACCTTATTGCAGGGCTTAGGATCATCGAGCTCGAAAACCGCCAACGACACGTCGGCGTACGAGACCGGCTCGCCCTCAAATCGTTCTACTACTTCCCCAGGCTCAGAAACTCGTGTTTCGAGCGCCGATGCCGAACTGCTTCAAAAGCGCCGAAGATTAGGCTTTCCGGATTCAACAGCACCCAAAGCCGGTAAAAGAACAAATCTGTCCGCGACCCTCTCTGCTATCGTTTCCCGACGCACACAAGGCCAGGATTCGTCAAAGAAATCTACTGGAGCACCCGCACGATATGCGCCGACCGATCGAGGAGACCTTTTGAAAAGGCTAGGCACGTTCCAAGAAATAACAGACTGGACCCCAAAGCCGGACAAAGTGAATGAGATAGAATGGGCAAAGCGTGGATGGGTTTGCCATGGCAAGGAAACAGTTCGCTGTCTTCTCTGTCATCGGGAACTGGTTGTCAAACTCAATCGCAAAGTCGTGGATGGAAAGGAGGTTCCTGTTCTCGTGGCATCCGAGATAGGTAGGTTCTTCCTCTTGAACTTTTTATCAACGCGCTAACCTTCGGTAGAGGATGCATTGGTAGACAAGTATGTCGATCTTATTGTAAATTCACACCAGGAAGATTGTCTCTGGCGTAAACGGGGCTGTGATGGTAAGTTGTCTCGTTGCAAGCGCATATTGCCTTTGTTGTCTGACCTTGTTTACAGATTCTCTTCTCCGATTGTCTTTAACCAATGCAACTACGAGTCTTGCAGCTTTACGTGAGCGCTATGACGAGCTGCTAGCACGAAAATCATTTTTACCCTATGAGTTCAATCTTCGACTGCCAGAGGAGTTGAACTTGGACGATGTTCTTTCACATCTACCGAGCGACTTCTTCACCAAACCACCGCCGGCAAAGGAGGCTGAAACTCAACCAAATCGAGTCGCACTATCGCTTGCCTTAATGGGATGGCAAGGTCTGAATAACGCCCGTATTGGTGCAGTCCCAAACTCAGCATCGTGCCATACCTGTCTCAGGCGACTAGGACTATGGATGTTCAAGAGCAAGGAAGTGGGTGAGAATAATGAGGTTCTGGTGCCAGCCCCTATGGACTTCTTAGATCCAGGTCGAGAGCATCGCTTCTTCTGCCCGTGGGCGAACTCTGAGACCCAGAAGCAGGGACATTCGCAGAACGCTTCTGGGCAAGACTTGCCAGGCTGGAAGGTGTTGGTGCGAACTATCGCAAACGAGGCACATCTTCGAAGTGTCTATGAGGGACGTTCACCTGCGCGACCGCGAACTGAACGATCGATGGGAGCACCATCCACACCACAGAGACCTGGAACAGCCGCTTCCATCAACACACCGATCCAAACCCCTGGCTCCGTTGGAGCTGGTGTAGACAATGCCGAGGAAGACGAGAAAGACAGAGACGTAAAGGATAAGGAGAGATGGGCGAGATTAAAGAGAGTAAAGAGTTTGTTTGACACGAAAGGGAGCAGGAAGTTGAGGCACTCGATAAGCAAGTCCATTAGTAGACCCGGAACTGCGACTTCGACAAAATCGACCAAATCGAACGGGGGCCAGAAGGAGTGATGAGTAGGTCACGACATTTGATTGTAATGCACTTAATGATACCATAGTTGTGATAATAGCATAGGAGTAAGGTATGGACCGAGGTTCTACCCCTTCAAGGCTGTATTAATACATCATTAGAGCCGAGGCTGGCCCTCGCACCAACTTGCTTCTCTCCATATCAAGTGTTTTGAACATGTCTGACCAACTATTGTACAATGATCATGAGCTAGATACTACATATATGAGTCAACTGGGTTTCGATACTCAAGCTCATGATTTCCAAATGATATCGTCAAAAGAGACGACCTTCCCAGTATAAGCCTTTGTCTCGGGCTGCTTTTCGATCTTGTCTCCCAGAGAAAAGCCAGCCATCTCCAGTATTGCAAGTCTTACACCTCCAATACCACCTCCATTGCCAAGGCGGCGGGATATGAAGGCAATTTTGGAGGCTGTCGCATAGACATCGAGCGTACGCCCGGATCCTTCTCTCCAGGCGGCAGCTGACCGGGCCTCTAGACCGCGCATGATGGCTTCAATCTGAGTGTGAAGATTGTGACATGCATCTTGCCACTCCTTACCAGGCTTGTCCGCTTTGGTAATGACAACCAATGTTCGAGTGTTTGATTGAGCAAGGGTTCTGAGCATCCATTTATCCGTTTCCTGGAGCTTCTTGTCGGCTGGGATCAAGAGCACTGCGCCACGAAGCATGTTCCTGACGTTGAGATACTTCAGGATAGTCTTGCCCCAATCCTCTTGACTTTTAAAACCGTAGCCTGGTGTGTCCATCAGAACCAGACTGTGCTTTGGCGGTGCATCACCTTTGCGAATGAGCTCCTTGGCAATTTTTGGACGTGGCCCAACACCATACGCATTCATAGTCGTAGTCTTGCCTGGCTTGTGGCTCACCTTGGCTATTTCCCGATCACCGAGAAGAGCGTTGAGGAACGACGATTTTCCAGCATTGGAGGCACCCAGTACAACAATTTCTGGGATGTGGTCGTTTTGGGGGTGGTCATGAAGGTTTTCGGCAGAGTAGAGCATCTGGTAGCGTTCTCCAAAGAAGTTTTCGGCTGCTGCAAGAGCGGGCCTGTCTCCTTTAGGCACATCGACTGGCGAAGTTGAGCCTTGCTTGAAGCAAATGGACTCACTCTCTACTAACACCTGCTGATGGGGCTTGATTCCCTTAGGTAATGGTCCTTTCGGCTTGGTCTTTCGTGCTTTCGAGGTACTTTCATGGAGAGAAAAACCTGGTACGGTAATATCCTGAGCAGCTGGACGGCTTCCGGATTGCTCAGTCTTCACATTTGATTTCGAGGTTGGCGTGACTGCAATTGGTGAAGTTGCAGGACTAACTTGCTGTGTTTGGTTGGAAATACGACTTGTAGCTCGGCGGAGCGGTCGTTGACGCAGGTTCATCCGACCTGACGTACTGAAGTGAGCTCTCTGCCCGGTAAACTTGGAGCATGATGATAAACAAGACAGCCGAGTTACCGGAAAGACTCGTTGTAGTGTCATGGTGACATTTATTGAATGACAATGTATAGTGTAGGAGCTAGGTAGTTTAGATATGAGAATTTTTGTCAATTGGCTTTCTCGTCCCAGTTCTGCGTACTCAAGACAACATGGGCATAGCAGTAGAATAACAAGAAGAAAATGACGGAGAGCATGAGAAGGGCAAGATAACTAAGAATGAAATGCCAATAACTGTATACCAAAGAGAAAGGTGAAGTTCACAATGGGCTCAAGGACGTCACGTGCTACTACGAGTGGTCCACCAGATAGATCATGACTGCGAGAATGAGTGGGATAACCTTGACTCATTTGAGCAAGTCAAGAAAAATCCTAGGTACCTATAAGAGGCACAAAGCTCGAAGGCATTTGCGAAGGACATCTTGTCAAAGTGCTGGTATACTAAACGTCCAAGTTTATAGTATTCACCATCATCGCCAGAATGGTATCAGCAAACCTTACCGAGATCGACGCCCACGAGCAGCCATCTGATGAGATGCGCGCTGAGTGGAAGACCTACATGCGTCAAGATCACAAAAGTCTGCTCAACGACCCTCGAATCGATGATCCCCGCGCTCCCTTAGAACAGTCTGGTTTCCGTCAAATCTCGAGTCTTTCGAAAGAGCAGGTTGCAAAAAGTTTCGCTCACCTCAACCCTGACTTTGCCTCACAGGTCGAAAAGGATGTTCCAGTTATACACCACCCACTGATACCAGGTACGCAGACTTTCTTGTTCTTAGTATGTCCAAAACCTCACATGATCATAGGATTGTTAATTCTCCCTTCACTTGTGCCCGAAAATGTGCAGCGAGATTTACTGGACCGTCTGATCCATCGTGATCTCAGTGTCCAGAACCACCAGACCAATCTACACCTACACTACAACCTTCCGTACCCAGAAGGGAAGGACGACGATGAACGGTCATTCTTCTCTATCAGTCCAGAAACCCCGGCATCATTTCTCCCAAAGGACCCCAGCGTTCATAAACCACTGTCAATCAAGCAGGTTATGCAGCGAAAACTGCACTGGGTGACGCTTGGGGGTCAATACGACTGGACCAATCGTGTTTACCCCGAGGAATTGCCTCCTCAGTTTCCAGATGATATCTCACACTTGCTTGAGGACCTGTTCCCCGAAACTGTTGCCCAGGCAGCCATTCTCAACTTTTACACACCAGGCGATACGATGATGATGCACCGAGATGTCAGCGAGGAGACAGACAAGGGACTTATCAGCTTGAGTTTTGGTTGTGACGGACTCTTCATGATTGCACCCAACGACTTCCGGCAAGGATCTCAAAACGAAACACCGGGCGAGAAACAGTATCTGCTGTTGAGACTTAGATCTGGCGATGCCATCTACATGACACAGGAGTCGAGATATGCCTGGCATGGGGTGCCTAAAGTGCTTAAGGACACATGCCCAAGTTATCTTGAAGATTGGCCAGCCCGTGACGATGAGAAGTTTGCGGAATGGCGAGGATGGATGAGAAACAAGAGGATCAACCTAAATGTTAGGCAAATGCGAGATTAATAGACGAATACCCATTTGATGATCTTGTTTAAAGCTTGCTGTCTATACCGGCAAGTTTCTAACACATTGTTTGAAACTGAGCATTATCATTAGTCCAAGGTTTCATATGCTATTTTACAAGTCACTCGTGCTTTCTCTCCAGTTGCCTACTCAGCTTACAGAATCTGGTCGCTGCCCATGCAAAGTCTAACAGAACTGATTCCATACTTTAATCCCATGAAAAACGCCTCATTAAGCAAAACCAAACCCTTGAGCATTCTCAAGTGCCATTCCAAGCCGCTCTCTCAACACCTCTTTATCTCTGTACTCTGGCAGAAGAAGTGTGCCATAACAAGTATATGCTGTCGGTAAATGTCCACCCGTGCCATCCTCTTCACCATTCTTTTGTATCACAAATTGGAGGTTCTTCATGCCGCCGACAGGAACGCGGTCGGACGATGTCACAAACTCCAGAAGCCGTTGTTTCATTCTCTCGTCGTACCTCTTGACGATGGACCAGAAGTCTTTAATGGTATGATGCGAAGCATCCCAGCCCACGTAGCGTGCGTACCGCTTCAATTCGATGATATCGATTTCTTGAACACCTTCGACGAGAGACTGCAAGGTGGAGGGACTCAGGAGTGTGAGTGACTTTTTGTCGAGGCAAGAGTTGAACCCTTGCTCAAAAGCAAGATACTGCCGTCGGATGGAAACATCCGTAAGGTGACGGATGTAATCGATGATATAGTCATCCCGATTTTCGTTAGTAACAAGTGGAGCGTCATCTGGGTTATCCATGTGTGGTGGTGCAATATCACCTGAGCTTGAGGCTGTCTTGGGCCAAATCGCTTGCTCGCTCATTCTCATTTCTCGCGTCACAACGGTACCGAGCGATTCAACTGAAAATTCGTACGTGCGGGCAAAAATGTCCTCGACGAGGCCATCTTTTTCGTCCCACTCCAGTAAAGTTGTCAGCCCGCTTGCCAAATCTGGCCACCCATCGGCGATGTGGTGAAGCTCTTCGACCGGTTTGCCCAGCAGTTTCCGGTAAAGAGCCTTCGGAAAAGTGATGGGCAGCGTTAGACCATTGTACAGGGCGAGCGACATCAGAAGCCCAACAAGTTCGTATTTCCAATCTTCGGTCAATGACCCAGGGGTGAACCAGGCCATGCGTGTCCTTTCGTCAACAGTGAAAGCTCCATATTGGGGATCGAGGCACTCAGCAATTGCCAACCGGAAAAACTCTTGTTGGACACCTCCAGAATCAAAACCCTCTTCGCCACTATTCTCACCCAAGTGCACCTTTAGCGGGCGAAGAAGCTCTCGTTTCTCTCGTCTCCAGAGCTGGTCGAAAGCATCTCGGGCGACATTACTCCTACTGATTTCGAGGACCAGGTATTTGGACGAAGCTGTTCTCAAAAGATCTTGTAAAACCATCTTGTGGTGGGGGTTAGTAATGAGACTACCGGGGTCGACAATAGCACTCATGCGAGTTTTCAATGAACTCGACTCTTCGAACATACGACTCATTCGGGCAAAATTGATGGATCGAAAGAAAGAAACCAGCGTGTCGGGGCTGAAGATGTAAGGATAGTCTAGAATATGTCGTCGCCAGCGTGTCGAATTGAATGCTAGCCAGTCCACAGGCATCTCGATCGAATCCAAGCGCTCTGAAAGGTAATCGACCCGGAATTGGATATCCCCTAAAAGGAGAAGATTTCGGTTGGCATCTTGGACAAGTTAGTGAGATCAAATTCTGTTGATTGGCCGAGAGGAGCATTCACATACGTAAGGTCTCAATGAACGATAAAGCCCCCCGAAAGGCCCATCCATGGCAAAATCGGCTCGACCATCCCATTCATTGAGCAATATGGTGCGTGCCCAGTCCAGAAGAACAGTCGGTACACGAGTCTCATGCAACAGACGTTCTGATTGCGGGAACTCCAGAATCGTCGCTGATCCTGTACTGAGAAAATCGAGCTGGTCAACCAAAGGTTGCAGAATATCGACCTTGTTGTTTTCTGTCTCATCCAAGGGGCCAGCACTGTCCATATTCTTAGAAAAGTGACGTCTGGCTGTAATGGCGCAAAATAGCCTACGCGCAAGTCTGATAGCCAAGTCGTTTGAGAATGCATCGTCGTAATCTAAACATCGAGAGGAAGATTGCCGGGCTACGGCGCTCCCGCCGGCGAGGGTCAATCCATTTGAGCGCACGCGGGACATCTCATACAGTGTTCTTGAATCTTGAACAGCTGGAGTTGCGGCTACCAATGCATGCATGCAGATTGACATCAAATAACCGGCATCAAGATCAGATAAAGGCCTTTTGTGCTTCTGTAACCTCGATTCATTGCCCTTGATAGCATTATGTGACTTCGAATCTTGAGGAGGAACAAACAGACGCCCAGCAGCCAGCCAGAGACTGTGAAAGACAAGATTGCATGCAACACGGCTCAATCGATGAAAACAGTACCAGAGTGTCTGAGAATCGTAGAGTTTTCGGTCGTGGGTGAAGGATTGGACAATAACTTGCGGATCCATGAGAACATTGAAAAGCGTCTGGTTATTAAAACGTAGCCACTGGTTTTTAGACCTAGCCGTGCGTGACATGGATCGACGCCGCAAAGGCTTCCGTTCTTCCACGGGCCTGGGGTACGGGTGACTTGCATCGGAGGTGGAGATAATAACAGACTCAGCTGTGCCGTCTTCTTCGTATATGTCACAAATGAAGTCAACAAGACTGACATCGAGCTGCGCGAGAGCTTGAGGCAATATATTTTCCAGATTGTGATATGAGATGTCTGGTGGTGCTGTATCGAGATTTCTCGTCCTTTGAGAGTTATCAATTCTGGGATGACCACAATTTGTATCGTCTTTGGACCTGTTTTCACCAAAAGGTTCAACTTGTGGCACAGTCGACGGGCTTGTAGGTGAAAGAGGTTGCGCCAAAGGTTTTGTAACATTTTCGAAAAATCCTGGTTTCAAAGGCATTTCTGGGATGCCACGTCCAGACAAATTCTTATTGTGTCTAGGTCGCACGGATTTCTCGTGTAAGGTGCCGTTCACCTGGGACGACTTAGTGGACTTTATATTATCCCCAGATATGGCGGTATTATTTGAGTCAGTAGAACGTCGTCTGTGCTTTGGGGCCGCATTCTTTCGTGGTTTTGATACTGAGCCATTACTGGTCCTTGCCGGTTTTGGCATGAATGAAGTCTCATTCATGTCAGTTGCATGTGGTTGAACAGCCACAGTCTTCGAATCTGTTGTATCTGACTCATCAGGGACAGTGCTTTGAATATCCGAGCCCGCGGTCGTTCTGGTTGAACTTATTGGATCTTGGGGAGGATCAAAATCCACCACTGGGTCGAGATTGCTGATTTTTTCCGCCATTGCAGCGACACTTCGGGGTGTCAACCATTCGAGCATTTTAAAAGTGACAGTTCCAAAAAGATTCGCGGCGAATGAGCGGTGATCTTTGCTCATGGGCGCCTCGATTACACGGATCTGAGAGGCCAACTCGCGATCTCTCAAATGTTGTGGGCATGTTGCGGCTGGCTTACTTGCGGTTTGGATCGGAGAGACTGGGTCGTTTGGGTTGTTTGGGTCGTTCGTTGAGGAAGCGAGGGCGTCTTGGGACGATGATGAGGGTGCTCGTGGTCTAGAGAGCCGTTCCTTGCGTGCGCTGGGCGAGGTGGCGACACTGCCTCTGTTGTGGTCCGGATGCGAAGGCGAGGGTGATCGCGTAGAGAATATCAAGTTGCCAAAAGCCGCCGGCGGTTCGCGAGATTTACGGAGGAATGGGCATAATCCTTTCTCCGGGTCGTCCTGACTTGCTAAATATATCGCTAACGTCCTGGCGCTTGTCGTGTTATACCTTCGGATGGGAGCCCGGCCTGCCAAGCGGCGCCTGCATGTGAAGCAAGTGGGAGTTGCGCAATTGACATTTTCGCAACCTGATCGGAGTTGCAAGATGTATCTGCTTCGATAATCAGAACACGAAGGAAATTGAGGGAATGGACGCAGTTGTCAGACGAACCTCTCCACGAGGAGCTGGAATCCATGGCGGCGACTCGCTTGATGAATCGCATAGACTCGTGCTGGGTTCTCAACGTTCTGAACATAGGCCTTGAGCTCGGGCGGCGCGTCGGGGGGCAGACGGGCAAAGGGCGCTTCTTGCCAAAGTCCGGCGAGAAGATCTAAGTCTGCCGCGAGTTCGATGGAATGGTCCCGGGGACGAACGGCATCGGGCGTCATGACATGGGAGGACGTGGTCGCGCCTCCACGGGCACCTGGAGGAGACGTAGAAGGTGGGGATTGATAAAGAAATGTCAAAATTTAGAGAAGTATCGCATCAGGAGATGTATCAAAGTCGTGTGCGCGGATATATTAAACAAAGTTGATGATACAAGTTGGTTCTTCGAAGCTGAGTATGTATGCCGGTCGTGGTAGATGCCGTGTAATCTGAGGGGAGTCCACGCTCTAAGGAGCTGTTTGGTCAGCCTCGCGAAAGAGGCGATGATGCGCCCCTAGCTAACTGTCCCTAACAGACGCCACATGTACTCCGTACAGCCAGGTCCTGTTTGACACAACGTAGCTTGCCAATATGGGACTAGCAGGTGGACTGGCTCCATATCCTGGTGGCCAATGGCCCAGCCGCAATAGGCGGGCTAGGGGAGGCAAGACCTCTATTCCAAATGACAAAATTAGCTGGGTAGCCTTAGTGTAGATTTAGCGGAACTTGAACGAGCTATTTTTGCACCTTGCCTCAAGGTTAGTTGCACCCTGAGGACGGCTTTGAAGGGGCCTAGAACCCTTGCGTGGCGGGGTTTGGGGCAAAAAAAAAGTCAGTCATCCATCTCGCTGATAACCTTTTCTGTGTGACGTTATCAACAGAGCCCCGCCATATCCCACCAATTCAACTCCGAATTTCCTTCTCAAACACAACCGTCGTTCTGCAAGTCGCGAACCCCAAGCCCAGGGTACAACCCAAGCGACAAGAAAACAAGCCTCATTACTTCGATTTGGAGTGATAAGTCGCAGCCTTTTCGCTTCCTATCATGGCGAGTGTCCAGGCATCCGGTGCAGCCTCGCACCCATACACCTGCAACACCTGCCAAGTGGCGTATCGCAACATCGACCTGCAGAAGGGACACATGAAAAGTGATTGGCAGTAAGTTCATCTGTGGGATCTTCAGTAAAAGCTGAGGCTAATTACTCGAAAGCCGATACAACCTCAAACGCCGAGTTGCCTCACTGCCTCCCATTTCCTCCGACGTCTTCACCGAGAAGGTTTTGCAGGCTAGAGCGGTGTCAAGCGCGGAAGCAGACAAGGCCTATTTCGAACGTGTATGTGACATCTGCGAGAAGACATACTACAGCGAGAATGCATTCCAGAACCACCTGTCAAGTCAGAAGCATAAGGCAAAGGAAGCCAGCAGTGGACAAACTGTTCCTGGTCGAGCTGACGACGAAACAACCTCAATCGTGAGCTCTACGTTCTCTCTCGGAGAACCTATTGCACCCAGCCAAGGAGAGGTTGACTCCGACGCTGAGGAAGAATTCAGCCATGTTGTTGAAGGCCTCCAGAAGGCGAGCATCACTGAGCAAAGGCCATCTCCTGTCAAACGTCCCTCACACCCCCAGCCCTCAGTTCAAGACGCTGCACGAGAAGATAACGAGGCCATAAGGGCTTCCGACTCATCTACGCCCGTCCCTGCTACTCAGGATCCTAACTTGACACTGGAATCATGCTTGTTCTGCAACTATACCTCTCCAACCATCCCTCTGAACACACATCATATGGAACGCTTTCATGGCATGTTTATTCCCGAGAAGAAGTATCTTGTTGACATCGACGGCTTGCTCAAGCAACTGCAAGATAAAATCCGACAACACCATCAGTGCCTGTACTGTGACAAGATTAAATCCTCCATGTTTGGCATTCAGACACACATGCGCGATACAGGCCACTGCAAGATCCCCTACGAAACTGAGCGTGACCAGCTTGAGATTGGTGATTTTTATGACTTCAGGAGCACCTACTCTGACGACGGGGAGATGAGCGACGATGGCTCGGTTGTGAACGAGACAAGTGGAGGAGCGAAGCTCGGGGCACGCCGCCCCTCTAAGCTCACAGGAGAGGATGGAGCCGAGGTTGAGGATGGCGAAGGTGCAGACGGTTGGGAGACGGATAGTTCAGAGTCGTCTTTGGACTCAGCTGATCTTACTGCCGTGCCGGCTGAAGGCCATATTCACCAATTCGAACGCCTCGACAAACACCCACATCACTCCCGACAAGATCCGAGACAAAGACATCAAGCTGATGGCTGGCATTCTCATGCCCATAAACCTACGCGTGCCGTCTTTCATGATGATTACGAACTTCACCTCCCTACCGGCAAGTCAGTTGGTCATCGTTCGTTGAATAAGTACTTCCGACAGAATCTGCACAATCACCCCTCCGCTGAGGAGCGAGCAGAGAGATTAGCTATTGAAAGCGCTGAGAAGGAGCAAGAGGGTTCGACTGCCGATGGTCAGCTCGTTGAGAGAGAGACTGGGTCTGGATCCCGTGAAATGGTACCCCGCGGAATGGCGGGCATGGTTGGCGTGCCAGAACAACAAAAGAGACGGGCTCGACGTGCAGAGGAACGAGGAAGAACCTTGGAACAGGTCCACACGAAGCAGAAGGACTTGGCCTATGGAAAGAGACTCAATAACCATAAGAACTACTACTACCGTGAGCAGGGTGGAGGTTGATCAGATAGTTTAATTCTTTATAGCTAAGATATTAAAATAATTAAATATTAAAAGTTTTTGCTTTAAAGAATAAATTTAAGCTAAAAGTTATTATTAAATATTTATTTACTTTTTTATTTATTATATTCTTATTAAGTTATTAAAAGATAAGTAATATTATAATTATATATAAAGTAATATTTTTTTTTCCCTTTTACCTTTAGCCTTATATAAGGCTATTAAGCTTTTTAGCTTTTTTATTAATAATTTAAATAATAAAATCCTTATAATAAGTTATTATTATAAAAGTTAAAATTAAATAAGGTTTATTTATTTTAATAATATAATTACTACCTTAATTAAGTAATATTAATATTAGTTATATTTTAATAGCTAAATTAACTTTTTTCCTTTAACTTATTTAAAAAGCTATATCTTAATTAACCTTTATAATATATTATATTTAATTTATTTATTATACTTTTAAAATATATTATTTTACTTAACTTTCTCTTTTAATCTTTCTTATTAATAATATAATAGCTATATAACCTTAATACCTATTATATAAAATAGCTTATAGTTATATAATTATATTTATTATATAACTAGCTATAATTTTAATTTAGCTATAAGGCCTACCTTCCCTAGTTTAAATTACTACTTTTTTACTAATTTTACTTTATTTATTTTTATATATAAAGTTAATTAATTATATACCTTATTATATATATTTAATTAATTAAGTTATAACTTTAAGTTAATTTAACTTTTACTAACTTATATAAAATAAACTTAATATAATTCCTTTAAATTTCTAAACCTTACCTTTACCTTATATTTATTTTAAAACTCTATATATAAACTTCCCTAACTATACTCTTATAGTTTAAGACTATAGCTAGGCTATTATTAATATAAAAGCAGCTTTCTAGTAATATTAGCTACCCTTATAAATATATTAAAAAGCTACTTTTTATATATAGCTAAGCTTATAAAGGTAATAAAGAAAGCTATTTTATTTAATTAATAAAAATAACCTTTTTTTAAGGCTATTTTTAAATCTTTAAGACTTAATAGCTTATTATTAATTTAATTTAATTTAATTAAATTAATATAATATCTTTTTTTATATAATTAATTAATTAAATTAGGCTATAATTAAAAATAATTACTTTAATAAAATTAAATTTACCTTTTAATAAAAAGTTTTTTATAATAATAATAACTATTATATATATTATATAAAGTTTTTTTTTATTAATTACCTTTAAGGCAGGCTTAATAACTAAATTAAGATTATAGCTAGTTATATAATAAATATAATTATATAACTATAAGCTATTTTATAATATTAAGATAATATAACTATTATATTATTAATAAGAAAGGTTAAAAGTTAGGTTAAATAATATACTTTAAAAGTATAATAAATAAATTAAATATAATATTTCTTTAAATAAGTTAAAGGAAGAAGGTTAATTTAGCTATTAAGATATAACTAGTATTAATATTACTTAATTAAGGTAGTAATTATATTATTAAGGTAAATAAACCTTATTTAATTCTAACTTTTATAATAATAGCCTACTATAAGGGTCTTATTATTTAAATTATTAATAAAAAAGCTAAAAAGCTTAATAGCTATATATAAGGCTAAAGGTAAAAGAAAAAAAATAATAAGTTAAATTTATTATTTTTAATTATTAAATATTAATTAAAGATATTATATAAGATATTTATTTTTTTAAATTTATTAAATATTAAAAGATAGTATTAAAAGGCCTAGTTAATTAATTAAAAAAAGGTATAAGTATAATATTATAATAATAGGCCTTTATTAATAATATTATATTAATTAATAATCCCTTATTTATATTTATAATATATTAATATTATAGCTAATTTACTTATTTAATTATATAGCTTATTTTATAAATTATTTAATTCTCTTTTTAATATTAATATTAAATTTATAACTCTAGGTCTTTAACTTTAAGTAACTTAAACTTATATAAAACTTAATATATTTTTCTTTTAAACCTTATAATTACCTTACTTTTATCCTAGCTATTATAATATAATATTCCCTTATTTTAATTATATTTTTATAATTTAAAACTATAACTAGCCTAGTCTTTATAAGTTTTTAATCTTCTTTAATATCTCCTTAGCCTATTACTAAATATCCTTAAGCTACTTATTATATAAGCTATTATTAAAGGCCTTAAAAAACCCCTTCTTCCTTTTATATAATAATATCCCTTTATATAGCTTTCTTTTTAAATCCTTAAGCGTTTATTTTTTATAAATAAATTATATAAATAAAAGGATTTTATAATTAATAATAATTATTTTAATATAATTAATAGTATTTTGATTAAATTAGGCTTTTTTAATATTTATAATTATTATATATAATATATTACTTTTATTTATATTTTACTTAAGAGCCTTTTTAATCTTAGGGATTATATTACAGCCTTTAGTTAAATAAGGCTTATTAGGCCAATATGCCTGCAGGCTTCTTTAGAGCATTATAACAGGGCAGCTGTAATGCTGTTAGCAGTTGCGGCCAGAAGAGGGAAAGTCAGGTCGGATGACTTACTGCGTGATGGATGATTGAAGTGTGGTTATAGGGGCCGATAGAAGACCTTTAAAGTAGGTTAAAGGAAGAAGGTTAGGGCTAGCTAATAGGCAGGGCTTTTTAGCTAGTATATATATAGCTAGGTTTAGGCTATAATTAAAGTAGCTTATTATAATAATTTAACTTAATAAAGCTTTATTAGCTATAAGGATAATAAATATTTAAATAATATTAAATTTTAAAAATACTTAAATATATCCTTTAAAACTAATTTATAAATTTAGAAAAAAAAAATATTATTAATTAATAATAATAATAATATATATTTAATATAATATAAAGAATTAAAAAATAAATTATAGTTAATTAAATTAAAAAAATAAATATTTTAATATAAAAAATAAAAGTAATTATAAAAAAAATAAATTAAAAATTTAAATTAAAAAAAATAAAAGTTTTAATATTTAAAAAAAAAACTTTTTTTTCCCCTTATTTTTAGCCTTATATAAGGCTATTAAGCTTTTTAGCTTTTTTATTAATAATTTAAATAATAAAACCTTTATAATAAGCTATTATTATAGAAGTTAGAATTAGATAAGGTTTATCTGCCTTAATAATATAATTACTGCCTTAATTAAGTAATACTAATACTAGTTATATCTTACTAGCTAGATTAAACTTCTTCCTTTAACCTATTTAAAGGATATACCTAATTTATTTATTATACTTCTACTTAAAGGTTAGTTAAAGCCTAGCTAAGTAAGAAATCAAGCTATAAACTTATAAGTATATTATCTAACCTGACTTTCCCTTTTAACCCTTCTTACTAATAATATAATAGCTATACTGCCTTAATACTATAAAATAGCTTATAGCTATATAATTATATCTATTATATAACTAGCTATAATCTTAATTTAGCTATTAGGCCTGCCTTAAAGGTAGCTAATAAAAAAGAACTTTATATAATATATATAATAATTATTATTATTATTATAAAAAACTTCTTATTAAGGGGCAAATTTAACCTTATTAAAGTAATTATTTTTAATTATAGCTTAATTTAGTTAATTAATTATATAAAAAAGAGGTATTATATTAATTTAATTAATTTAAATTAGGTTAATAATAAGCTATTAAGACTTAAAGATTTACAAATAGCCTTAAAGAAAAGTTATCTTTTTTAATTAAATAAAATAGCTTTTCTTATTGCCTTTATAAGCTTAGCTATATATATAAATTAACTTTTTAATATATTTATAAGGGCAGTTAATATTATTAAAGAACTGCTTTTAAATTAGTAAAAAGTTTTAAGATAAATATAAGGTAAAGGCAGGGTTTAAAAATTCTATTAAAATTAAAATTAAAAAAATTATATTAAGTTTATTACTTTATATAAGTTAGTTAGTAAAAGTTAAATTAATTTTAATTAATTAAATATATATAAAAAGGTATATAACTAATTAACCTTATATATAAGAATAAATAAAGTAATAATAATAAATATAATAAATATAATAAAGTAATACTTAAATAATTAATTATATATTTTTTCCCCCTTACTTTTAACCTTATAAGAGGCTATATAGCTTTTTTAACTTTTTAATTAATACTATAAATAAAAAGACCTTTATAACTGGCTATTATAAAAAGAGTTAATATTAAATAAGGTTTATTTTCCTTAATAATGTAATTATTACCTTAATTAAGTAATATAATACTAATTACCTTTTAATAGCTAGATTAACCTTCTTTCCTTAACTTATTTAAAGGACTACTTCTTAATTAACCTCTATAATATATTATATCTAATTTATTTACTATAAAGGATATTACCTAACTTAACTTTTCCTTTATTAATTATACTTATTAATATTCCCTTATTTATATTAATAATATATTAGTATTATAGCTAATTTACCTATTTAATTATATAATCTATTTTATAACTTATTTAATACTCTTTTTATTATTAATATTAATTTATAACTTTAGGTCTTTAACTTTAATTAATTAAACTTATATAAAACTTATTATATTTCTTTTATTTTCTTAAAAAAACCCTGCAATTACCTTGCTTTTAATTATATTATACTATATTATCCTTTTTATTTTTACTAGCATTTAATTAGCATTATAGCCTTTATTAGCTTTACTAAGTATTTCTTTATATTATTAAGCTATTATATATATAAGTTCTTAATTAAAGTCTTTAATTTTAAGTCCTTAATATATCCTATATTACTTATATTTTTAAGCTTTTTTATTATAAGAAATTACTTTAATTTTTATAATAGCTAAATTTCCTCTTTAAGGTAGCTTTTAAAGATTATTAGCTTTTTATAATAATAATATATAAGTAAAAAGATTTAATAACTTAAAGTAATTTATTTAATAAAAGTAATATTATTTTCTTTATATTAAGCCTTTTTAATTTCTATTATTATAATATAAAGCTTATTATTATATTTATAATCTTTAAGAACTATTATAAAATTAAAAATTAAGTTAGAATTTTTAATATAAAAGGCCTTATTAAGTAATTATAAGCTTTTTAAATAGTAAATATTATAATAATATAGCTATAATACTATTAGTAGTTATAATTAGAAGAAGGAAAGTTAAGTTAGATAACTTATTGCAGAAGCGTAATAGATAATTAAAGTATAGTATATAGCAGAGGTTAATAAAAGATATCTTAGCCTTTTAGGTAGGTTATAAGAAGAAGGTTAGGGCCAGCTAATAAGCAGGGCTTTTTAGCTAGTATATATATATAGTTAGGTTTAGGTCATAATTAAGGTAGCTAATTATACTAATTTAACTTAATAAAGCTTTATTAGTTATAAAGGTAATAAATATTTAAATTATATTAGATTTTAGAAATACTTAAATATACCTTTTAAGGCTAACTTATAAACTTAAAAAAAAACTTATTAGTATTAATATTAATTATTATTATTACTATAATACTTTATAATAGCTTATAGCCTAATTAGGGCTATTATATAATTAATTATAATTTTATTAAGATAATTAAACTAGCCTTAAAGTAAGCTATAAGAAGAGATTATTATATATTATATATAATAATTATAATTTTTAAAAAGAACTCTATATTAAAAGGGAAATTTAGCCTAATTAAAATAGCTATTTTTTATTATAACTTAATTAAGTTAATTAATTATATAAATTTAAATTACCTAAAAGATATAATATTACTAACTTAAATTAATTAAAAGCTATTTAAATTAAAAATGCTAAAAAAAGCCTTAAAGTATAATTAACCTTTAATTAAAAAAGAGGTTTTTTTTTTTATTACCTTTATAAGCCTAAACTTACCTTAATATAAAAAGTAACTTATAAATATAATTATAGAGTCAGAATAAGT